>NC_089508.1:187629351-187736851 GCF_036850995.1 Saccopteryx leptura
AAAAAAATCAGTTTCAACAGCAGCAAGAGGGCTTTGGGCTAGACAGGGAATGAGGGCTCTGGAGTCAGCGCATCTGAGTTCAAGGCCAACTCCATAATTTTCTGTGTGATTTGGGGCAGGTCACTTAACCTCTCTGTGCTTTGGTTTGCATTTATATAAAATGGGGGAATCAGGAGTGTCCCTACCCTATAGGGTACTGAAATGATTAAGGGGGACCAGGCACATGACTGGCACGTGGTAAGAACTCCAAGATGGTGGCTACCATTGTTAATGTAACTATTATATAGTCTGAGAACAAGGAGGGGAGTGGACATGATTAACTCCAGGGCATTTACCCCAGGAAACTATAGACTCATATTCTGGATACACTAGAAAGACATGACATTCTAGCTATGGTTTCTATCCCGATGGCCCCAGCCACTTCTACCCTGCCACACCGTTATGACAACTGTCCGGGGCCACCCCCACCCCACCTCAGCTCTGCTCAACCTCTGCCTCTCACCTCCACCCCATCCTGCCCCATCCCACCCCCTCCCTTTCTACCTGGCTCCACCCTTGACTTCTCCACCTAAGTCTAACCTGACCTTTGCCCTCCTGAGCAGACCTAGGCAGCCCCACCCACCCACCCACACACCTTGCTGAGTCCAAACTTTTGTTTCTCCCTCGGGCTTGGGGTGGGGCTGGCGAGCCTGGCCAGAATCAGGGGCAGAGCTTGAGGGGTCATTGCCAGGGTTTCTTGCCCTTTGCCCCTTAGACTATGAGTTCCCCAAGCCAGTGAGCATAACGTCTTCAACACCAAGACCCGCTCAGGGCTTGAGAAACGATGCACTCGCTGAATGAATGAATGAATGAATGTTGATGATGATGATAATGACCCTGGGAATTTACCTGGCATGACGCTAGAGCACTTGAGTGCTTCTTCTCATTTAATTCTCATACCTGCTCCAAGAAATAGCCCCCATTTTACAGATGTTGAAACTGAGGCTCAGAGAAGTTAACACCACACCGCTAAAAATGACTGGATCAAATTCTTTACTACGCTCTTTCCATCTTAGGGCAGAGTTTTTTCACCAGGTGTTCGTGGCTGTGCTTCAGGGGGAGAAAGCTGTGAACGCCGGAAGAGCTCGTGCAGAGAATGAGTGTGTGCGTGCGTGTGTGCATAGTTACTCTGGAGAGGTTGCACAGGTCTTACCAGGCACGTACATGCTTGTTTGAACATATGTGAATCCATCCGTCTCTCCACCCTTCCTCCCCCGTCCATCCTCCCATCCGCTCCCAGAGAGCCGTTTGGCCAATTTCACGAAGCCCCTGCCTGTGCCAGGCCCAGTGCTGGCCCCTCCCGCCACTTCTCCGGTCTCATGACACATGACGTCGCTTCAGAATACGAACTCTGAGATGCTCTGGAATGCCCCCCCTCTCCCCGGGCCTGGGTGACTCGGAAGGGCTTTGCTGCCAGTGTCTGGGCTGCGTGGGTGGCTGCACTCTGTCTGAACTCGTCTGGGCCCCGGGTGGAGACTGCTCCGGCGCTGGAGCGTGAAGGGGGAACCCTTGGGCGGTGCGGCCGCCAGGACACAAACGACGACGGAGCCTGTGCCCTGGCCTCCCCTGCGTCCCCCGCAGCCTGCATTAGTCCTGCTCCCTCAAGGGGCATGATCCGTCTTGACAGATGAGCACGTGCTAATGCATAAGGCTGTGGCCCAGAGCAGGCTCTTCCCGAGCCCCTGTGCTAGTCCAAGGTCTTTTCTCCTCCCCGGGTGGTAGAGAGCGGGTGCTTGCAAAGGAGACCAGAAGGAGAAACTGAGGGGCGGGGGGCAGTAAGCATTTTCTGAGCTGGGACTGTGTTCTAGCTAGGGGGACACTGTCCCCCACGCTGCATACTCACGAATGCCTTCTGCCTCACCCTGTAACCTCCATTGGTGATAGTTTTCTGCTCGTGGAAATTGGGGGTTTCAAAGGTCAGATAACTTGCTCAAGGTCATGAGCCCCCTACCCCGCCCTGTGCATTTGAAGCCTGATTTTCCTGACTCAAAAACTGTACCCCTGGCCCTGGCCGGTTGGCTCAGCGGTAGAGCGTCGGCCTGGCATGTGGGGAACCCGGGTTCGATTCCCGGCCAGGGCACATAGGAGAAGCACCCATTTGCTTCTCCACCCCCCCCTCCTTCCTCTCTGTCTCTCTCTTCCCCTCCTGCAGCCAAGGCTCCATTGGAGCAAAGATGGCCCGGGCGCTGGGGATGGCTCCTTGGCCTCTGCCCCAGGCGCTAGAGTGGCTCTGGTCGCGGCAGAGCGATGCCCCGGAGGGGCAGAGCATCGCCCCCTGGTGGGCAGAGCGTCGCCCCTGGTGGGCGTGCTGGGTGGATCCCGGTCGGGCGCATGCGGGAGTCTGTCTGACTGTCTCTCCCTGTTTCCAGCTTCAGAAAAATACAAAAAAAAAAACAAAAACAAAAACAAAAAAAACTGTACTCCCACCCCTGCCCTCTGAGGGTCTATACATAGTCTTGACATCACTTTGTAATTTGCAAAGGTGATCCCACTTGGCTTCTCTGCCTCCCTGAAGCTCCCCCACCCCTTCCTTCTGTCCCAGGCTGATGCTCCTTTGTAATGAGAAGAGGACTTGATTGTCTAGTCCTACACCGCCAGTTCGCTGAAGGCAAGGACTCCCGTCTCTTCTGGTCCATGACTGGTTCACAGATTTAGCATAGTGCCTGGCAGGTAGATGGTGCTTCATAAATATTTGTTGAATGAAGGAATGAATACCTCGATGAGCCCCAGAGCAAATAATAATCAAGGATATGTTTGCAGAATGCTTTATAGAGAGAGACAGCAGTTTCCCTTAACTTTGTCCAACCCGGTCCTCACAGCAACCTTGGAAGTGGCCCTACCTGCAATTCACAGATGAAGCGCAGCCCAGATGCGCGTTTAGTAAGAGAAGTGGGACTTGACCCCAGGGCTAAACGATGCTGCGCTTTCCCCTGCCCTGAATGACCTCAGCGTGAACGTCTGTGGAGCACCGAGGAACGTCCCGTGGAGGCACGGGAGGCGGGGTGTGTGTGTGTGTGCCTGCTTTGCTTTCTGAAAGCTCGGAGTCTATTTGAAGAGACCAGACTTATGCATGCGGAACATTTGGGAAATGGTACAAGACAGCAGCTCGTATAGTGCTGAATTGCACATAATCAGGTGCCAACCACATTCCCTTCCTTAACTAATCTGAGCCTTTTAATACCAGATGGGGACCCTGAGAATAGATTCCCTTCCCTTTAAAAACAGAGGAGGAGCAAAGATGGAGGCCAAGGGGAAGGCTGTGGTTCACTCCTTTTTACAGCACCCTCGCCCGGCATAGCACCTGGCCCACAGCAACAGTGACAGTGACAGTGGCAGTGCCACCCTCCCCCTTCCCTGTCACTGACCACGCCATGCGCCGGGCGCCTGCTAAGGGCCTTACAAACAGCAGCTAGCCACTCCTCACCATGATGCGGTCCATAGAAGGCGAAGGTCGAGTTCAGAGAAAGTGCTCCTCGGGCCCAAAGTCATAGAGCTCATAAGAGGCCAAATCAGGATTTGAATCCAGATCGAGCCCCCGCGCCCCCTCCCCAATCCAGGCTCCTCATCTGACACTGCTGCCTCCCCGTGTGTCATGGAGCACATAGCGGACTGCCCTGCGCACGAGGGTGGGAAGAGACACGCCTGAGGGAACCAGGAGGCGGGCGGGAGGGGCGGAGGGGATGGCACGGCTGTGTGTTACATAACCTCAGACGGGCGCACGCATGTTTCCACCGGGTCTCTGCACGTCTCTGTCTGGCTCAGCCCTCACTCCCCGGACAGCCTCCTAAGGAGTCCTATACGGGTGCTCACAGCACAGGGGAGTGAAAGCTCTGCCTCCAGAGGCTCCTGAGGGCACGAATGCGCTGGGGGTACATATTAGTCTGCCCGGGTGCTGGAACAGAGGGCCACAGTCTGTGACTTCAATGACAGATTTATTTTCTCACGGTTCTGGATACTGGAAATCTGGAAGTCTAAGATCAAGGAGCCAGCAGGGTTGGTGTCTGGTGAGAGCTCTGCTCCTGGGTTGCAGATGGCCGCCCTCTCTTTCTTCCTGTGTGCTTACGTGGCCTTTCCCTGGTCATGTGTGGGGCGCCAGGGGTGTTTCTCTGACATCGTTCTTATTAGACTGTCAGGACACTAACCCCATGGGAGCAGGGCACTACCTTTATGACCTCACTTGAGCTTAATTACATTTTTAAAGCCCCCCCCCTTTTCAAATTTAGCACACTGGGGGTTAGGGCTTCAACATATGAATTAGGGATTGGGGAACACAACCACTGAGTTTATAACGGAATGGATGAGGAAGGGTCAGAGCCAGGGACAGTGCATGAGGTAGCTCACCTGCCGGATTAGAAGGAGCCGCAGCCACTGACGCCCAGGTCGGGTGGGGCTGGCGGGATTGCTTTAGCAAGTACGCCACATTGGGGACAGCAGAACAAATGGCCCCTGCAGACAGGTGACTAAGGGCAGACTCCCTGTCATCCCACACAGTTCTCTGCTGTCTGTCCCAAGTCCCCAGGAGTGAGTCTAGTGTCTTTTCCCTCTTGCCCCTCACACATAATATTATTCCTCCTTAGATGCAGTCTTTGTGAGCATCTCCTAGGGGCTATGTACTGCATTGTACATTGCATGTGTCTGTTTATCTGTAGGTAATACCCACCACTTAGGGCAACATCAGGAAGAAATGAGCTATTGCGCGTGTAAATATTTAGTACATGGTTGATATATGAGTAACTAAATATTTGTTGAATGAATTCATCTTTACTTGGGAGAATGTGCTTCTTCCTTTGAAGGGCAAGGCTGACCTGGTAATTGTTGGTTTTTCCTTACTAAATGGGACACTGAGCAAAGATCATTCCTTCACGCATTCATTCCTCCAGCACTGATTGTCTGCACCCCTGCCAGAAACCAGGTGTTAAGCAGACAGTGTAGAGCTAAGTCAGCAGTGGTCTCTGCTCTTTAGGAACTCACAGTCCAGAGGGAGAGACAGACAAGGGAAGGGGCAATGAGTGCTCTGATGGGGAAAGAGCCCCAAGTGCTGCAGGGACCCCAGGGTGGGTACTGACTTGGGACCAGAGAGGGATTCCTGCAGGAAATGACACCCGAAGTCCCTCTTCAAGAAAGAGCAGCGACTCCCCAGATGGAAAAAGGTGTGAGGGATGTTCAAGGTAGAAGAAACTGCATGTGCAAAGGCCCTGAGGCACAACCATAGAGGGTACCTTTGGGAATAGTGATGGTCTCTATGGCTGGAACCCCAAGGAGAGCACCAGAGAACAGGGGGATTGGTGGAGAAAGCCAGGCTGCAAAAGGGCCTCGTCATTTATGCTTAAGCAGTTTGAATCTTGTCTTGGTGACTTTGCTTTATTCCCACTGCTCAGAGGAAGACAATTTTAAACATCTCTGGAGGCACTTTACTATTCCTGACCTGTAAAGTGGAACAGTTAGTCTGTACTCTGCCTCGTCTTCAGAGGGTGGTGGGGAGGATGAAATGAGAGGAGGGTGTCTTAGCCTCATAAACTTTCAAGTGCTGGTCCTAGTCTTCAGGTGGTTTGGAGATTACAGAGGCCCGAGGGGGGAGCAGCTTGGTGCTCCGCCCAGCCGTCTGAGAAGACTGAGGGCTGCACCGCCCTCTCCTCACCAAAGGTCCCTTCCCTGGTCCTTGATGCCTGGCCATCCTGATGGGTCCTCTCAAGTGACATGTGGCTCCAGTCCCACGCTGCCTTTCTTCCCCAGCAGGGAGGGCAGGCAGGGGGAGAGGGTCAGCCCCTACCTGTCACTATCCAGGGTTCTGGACCTCCTGAATTAGACAGAAAAGTCCTGGCAGTTAAGAGAGCTTAATCTTTGCATCTGTGGGACCCAGAAGAGCTCTCCCCAGCTCTGTGGCCCCCAAGTCCTCAGCTACCAAAGGAGGTAGTGACAGAGCCCTGGACTCCCAATTCCTAATCCCACGTTTAGGCCGGGTCACTTCAGATAGCGTCTCAGCCTCAGTAAGCCTCAGTTTCTCTCTGTGGTGATGAGTAGCTGTGATCTGTCTGACTCACCAGGATGGCAGGGCGGGGGGTCGTGTGCATCGCACAGCCGTGGGCCGTGTAAGCGGAAGGGATGGAGGCTGTGAATGAATTACACCTTCCCTGGGGCACAAGATGGACCTCGTTTGGGTCTGAGAAAGCATGAGTGCCAAATAGGTAAAGAAAATGACTCAGGTCCCCAGCCAAGTCGCAGGACACCTGTGTCCCTGAACGGGCAGCTGGTGGGCTGCACTGAGGGGAAGCGACGCCTGAGGGGCCCTGTAACCCTGGGGAGTGACTGTGCACCTGTGTGAATGCGGGTGGCCGTGATGTCGTTTGTCGTTTCGCCCTGACTCTGCATGCACCCTCGTGCCTGTGTGTCTGTGTCTAGTCTGAGGCCCTACAGAATGCACCTGTGGGTGTATTGTGGCTGTGAGTGTCTGTATGTACAACAGCGATGTCTGTGTGGGCTTGCGGGACTCACGCCCATATTTGTGTGACGATGTGTTTCTCTGTGCTTGTGAGGTCACATGTACCCCGTGCTCTGCAAACGTGGTGTAGAGGGGGAGCTCAGGCTGCTCACAGCTGGGGGAGGGGCAGTCCCCCCCCCCCCAGGCTAGCAGAGAGCAAGCCTCGTATTTTGGTACTGCAGGGAGCTGAGGAGAACCCCTGGGGACCCAAACTTTGCGCTTTTGCAGAAGTTGAAACAGGAGTTGTGGTCTGTGTGATCTGGAGCTGAGAATTCACAGCAGGCAGACTGCTTCCTAAATTCAGCACCAACTCAGCCTGCCCCGGAGCTGATGGCTAATTAATTCAGGTGGGGAAGAGAAGTATTACGGAGAGAGTGAGGAAAGAAACAGCAGAGAGAGAAAGCGAGGGCCCAAAGGGGCCGAGGGCTCTTTTGCTGTCCCCAATTCTCTGTCATTAGAAGGTGGCCCTGTCCTTGGAGGAGCAGGAGGGCCCCTTCCTCCCATGACAACCTAGTTGAATGTGTTTTTCATCCCTCCCTGGTAGAGCAGACCCCCCCACACACACACACACACAAGCACACCCCATGAACTCAGGCGGCAAATTAAATAAGATTTCTCTTGAAGTCAAATGAAATAACGCAACACGCATACATTATCCCAGAAACAATCTGCTGCCCCTTGAACCCCACCCATCAGCCAGGCGCCTGGTGGGGTAGACCGCCCCCTCCCGCTAGTGCGGGCCGGTGGGTGGGCGGCCGGGCGGGCGTGCAGGGGGCAGGCTGCTGCGTGGTCCTCGGCGCCCCTGTGGGCCCCGGGCCGGCCTGGCCCGCCCCGCCCCTCCGGGGTTACCCGCCCACCCGGCGCTCTCCGCGCGCGCGGCTCAGGCTTGCCCCCAGCTGGCAGGCAGCGGGCAGGCGGGCGCGCGGCTCTGCTCCGCGCGGTCCACGGCGCTGTTCATTCATGATTGGTACTCGGCCCCCGGAGACCGAGCCGGAGCGCCGCGAGGGGAGCCGAGCGTGCGGCAGTCGGGGCGGGCGGAGCGCGGCTCCCGCACCGCACGCGGCACTGGCTCGGTAGCCTCGGCCGGGCGGGCGCCCGCCCTGTGTCCAGCGCCAGGCAGGCTCTGAGGCACCGTCGTCGGCCCCTGGAGAAGGAAGCCGCCGGGCCCGGTTCCGAGGGCTCGCCGGGAGCCGCTGGCCCTGTGAGTCCGTGCATGTGCGGGCTGAAGACGGGCAGAAAAGGCTCCCAGCGCCCCGGCCCCACGCTCGCTGAATAACAAGCTGCCAGCGAGCTGCCGGGTGCTTTTTCTCCTCCAGTTCGGAGTAGCGCATCCACACTGGTTTCTGTCCAGGGCAGGGGAGGGGCTGGGCCCGGGGTCCCAACTCAAGTCTTGGCTGCCATGGGGGCCGTCATGGGCACCTTCTCGTCTCTGCAAACCAAACAAAGGCGACCCTCCAAAGGTAAGCCAGCTCCTCTTCCTTTTGTTCCCCTGCGTGGGTTTGGGGGTGCTCCAAGCTGAGCTGGGGTGTGCCACCTGCCTCCCTCCGCCCGGACTTCCCTCTCCCTGAGGACCAGGCTCCGGTTCCTGCATCCAAAGGAGTGAGAAGCTGGCGAGAGGGTTGGTGTGAACAGCCCTGCAGGCGCCTGGGAGGGAGCCAGAGTGGGTGGGAGCCTGCGCTGGGGGTGATGGGCACCAGGACCCTCCTCCTGGGGAAATCCCGAGGAGCAGAAGGAAGGGGCATGTTCATGGGTGGGTGGGGGGCGGTGAGTGAATTGTCTGGGTGGAAATGTTGGGAAGCCCTTCCTGTTCCCGTGACGGCAGGCGATTGTGTGGCTGTGGGCACCCAGCGAGGGTACTCGCACATTCACACATTCACACGCTCCTTGGGGCCAGGGCCAGTGCAGACCCGGGAGCTCGTCACCAGGAAAAGGGTGTTCTGACTGCCCAACCCAGAAAACCTCTGCAAGCCAAAAGGAATCAGCTGCTGCCAGGCGGTACACCTCCCAGGGCTCATGTCCTGGTGCCTCAGGGAGTCCTTAGGAGACCGGGCATCTCACAAGGGTGCTGCCCTGCTCAACCGCTGGGAGCTGAGGGGCCGTCAGGGTGTGGCGGAGAGGTGAGCTCGCACCAGGCATTAGAGAACACGGTATCCTGGGGTCCCTCCTGCCTGGCTCCCGGTCCATAGCCGCCTTTCCCCAGCTGAGACGCGCCCAGACTCACCGGCGGGACCGTTGTTGTCGAGCGGGTCCGTGTGAAGTTGGGGCGGATATGTGTTGCTCCGTCGAGGACGATACCAGCCTCCTGTCCAGCAGCTAGAAAGTTGGTTGTCGGAATAAAGAGACCAGATACAGATAGGAAATGGAAAAGGATGGGTTTTGTTTTTGTTTCATGCTCAAATACTACTGTGCGCGGCAGAAGGATTGCAGTAACCTGGCACTAAAACCTTCAAGTTCTGCCACTGAAGCTCAGGTTCTGGTGTGAATCCCTCCGGCAGGGACTTCAGGCAAGTCCCTTGACGCCTACTACTGGCCACTGGTTAGATCTGCGTTAGGATAATGGTGGCCCCCGGGGTGCACTCTTAGGACTTCCGGTTGGTCTCCCCTGAGGACTTCGGTTAGTCTTGCCTGCTACTGGGGGGAGGTCTACATTGCAGAGCTCCCCAGAAATAACCTGTTCTCGAGGGTTCCACACATCTGGTCCCGTCCCCAGAGACAGCAGGCTGGGTGCACACTGAGAAGTGGGTTCTCTGGGAAGAGAGCTTAAGGGAGGAAGCTGGATTGGTGTTTACAGCCTACAATATGGAAGAGGTTGATCCATTCGTCCCGCTGAGGGACACATCCTCCTGGCAGGGGACGGACTGGTTGCCCTTTTAGCAGTCCTAGACAGGACAGACAGGTCTGCAAGCCTTGGCCCACGGCCCGGACATTCAGAGCCCTCGGATACTGCTTGACTCGGAGCAGAGTTCAGTACCAAGCCCCGTCTCTTCTCCCATTATCTGTCTCTCTGACCACCATCTCTCTGACCACCATGCAGTCCCCAGAGGCCAGGGGACGGGGGGACAAGGATCTCAGCGAGGCAGCTAGGTGTCCAGTGGAGTCTAGGTGTGAATCCCTCCCTCTGTGACCTCAGGCAAGTTGCCTCACCTCTCTAAGCCTCGATTTTCTTACCCATAAATTGAATGAGAATGCTGCATCCGGGCAGGACAGTGGGTGTGTGGGAAGTGGATAGAGGGAGGGAGGGCGCCTCCTCAGAAACTGTAAGGGCTGCGGCCCCCAGGGACCCAGAAGATATTGTTGAAAGGATGTGAAGATCAAGTGAGTGATGGTTAGGGAGCTCCGGGCACAGGGCTGGGCGAAGATTTTTAGCTCAGACATTACTGTCTGCCATTCCCTTCTCCCATGCAAAACTCCAGGTCACCCGGGATGAATCCCCACCGGATTCCCCGTGGCTGGAGCTCTTCGCGTCTCTCTCCCAGGATTCTAAGAAGGAGAATAGGGGGCACCAGCATTCAGTGAGCCCCTACTGTGTGCCTGACCCAGCGCTGGGTGCTTTATCTGTGCGTTGGCGTTTAACTCACACAAGCTGTTGGGTGGGCCGCCATGACGCGGCACCCTGAGCAGTCAGCTCCTCTCGCCCAAAGCCCGGTGCGTTGCCTGGAAGTGGCCAGGGCCCACGCTGGGTACAGTGCCCCGGGCATTTGCCCCGTAGCAGTCTTATTTTACTGTGTGGTGCCTCGGAAAGCTAATTTGCAAAAGACCCTTCCTGCAGAGAGATGGCTTGGAAACCGTCTGGGAGGCTGGTGGTCAGGGGTTGTTTCCTGGCTGGGTCCCATCCCCGCCTGGGACCTCAGTGTCTCCTCTGTAGAAGGAGGTGGTTACATTAGACATTTCCTCAGGTTTCATCCAATTCTCAGATCTGAAGATTTGTTTTTGCTCATGCTCTCACCAGAGCGTCTACTGTAATCTCTGAGACATCAGGCTCAGATCTAATTAGACGTTGTCAGAGGGAGAGGCGGAAGTTTACGACTCAGGAGTCGGTCTCCCTGCTGGGTTCAAATCCAGGCTCTTAGCACTTACTGTGTGACGGAGCCTTATTTTCCTCGACTCTAAAACAGGGGCAGTCGTAGTTCCCACCTCAAAATAGCTGTGTGTTGTGTGGATTTCAAGGATAACAACAAGTCGACTGCTTAGCACAAGCTCTGCTACATAATAAGTGATCGGCGAATTCTAGCCGCTGTGAAATGTATGGCTCTACTGCTTGGGGCCTGCAGATGCCTAGAGCAAGGGCATCCTGGGAGTAGCCAGTGCCTCTAGGCTCTACGGCTCGTTTCTAGAACCTTCTTTCAGCCTTGTCTAGGTAACTAGGACCCAAAACCAAGGTGCGCAGGTGCTGGTCCTGCTGCTACTGCCCCTGCTGACCTCTGCTCTGTGGCTGGCCCTGAGAGTGCCTCGCGTGTCTTGAGAACATAATTGTGTAACACATGTATTTTTTAAATAGAGCAGAAAATCTATGTGATTATTAGTCCCGGGAGAGGGAAGCACCTGCCCACCCCGCGTGTTCAGGAGGAACTTCCTCAAGGCGGCAGAAATCCCAAAAGTGTAAGAGTCATGCCACTGACTAACAGCATTCTGATATGGTTCCTGTCTCTGTTTGGGAACTTTGTCTTTTTATTTTACTTTTTTTTTTAATTTTTATTGATCAATTGATTTTAGGGAGAGAGAGAGAGAGAAAAAAAAAATAACATCGATTTGTTGATCCACTTATTTATGCATTCGTTGGCTGATTCTCGTATGTGCCCTGACTAGGGATCAGATGGTGCTCTAAGCAACTGAGCTACTCAGCCAGGGCCTTTGTTTGTCTTTAATTAAAATGATGAAAGCCCTGCTGTGGAGGGGAGGGGGGCGGGTTCAGCCTCTTACACCCTGGTCCCAAGTAGAATCCGACTCCAATAGTTCTGCATGTGCTTAGCATACCAAGGACATTGCTCTGGGCTTGTGTGCATTCAGTGCAGAAGGTTTAGGGATTCGGAGTGACCAGAGGAGGAAGCTGCAGATGGGGCAGCTGGGACTGTGGGGGCAAGAGGATTTAAGGAGGGAACATCACTAGACTAAGTACCCCTCCACGGAGATCTGCCTGTAAGCAAATAACCCCACATTGCAGGGGTGGCTGGGTTATCTGTCCTCCACGACTGAGGGAGGGTATGTACTCAGAACCTTCAGGGAGGGCTGAGCCTGGGGTCTCCAGAATGCTCGTTTGATGAGATGAGCACGCTAAATCCCGCACGGCAAGTTAGAGACAGATGTGGGACTGGACCCTGACTCCTGGACCAGTGAGCACGTCGGGAGGCTGGCTTCGGGGTTCATTGATGAGGCAGCTCGTTCAGCCAGGAGCGATCTGGGAGACCAGCAAGGGGCAGCAGAGCATAGAGAAGTCGTCGTTCTGCCGTTACAGGGTCCTGGACTTGAGAGACCTTTGGAAAGTCGACTCACCTTGGAAATGCCAGTTTCCTAATGTCTTAAGAAGAATACTGATTTACGGAGCCCTTTATGCTGTGGACGTTGTCTGTTTCTGCCTGTCTGTCCATCCTTTCAGCTCTCTATCACCCCCCCCCCACCTCCTTGTCTAATAGTTAAAATTCTACCCACATTTCAAGACTTCACTGAGCTGTTTCCACATTCTGGAAGGCTTGCCCAAGCCCCGGAGAAAACGGACTTCTTCCATCTACATTCCGAAATCTTTTCAGCTGTGCATTCTCATGACTCTCCAGTCATGCTTTGGCTTCTGGGATGGATGGTGGTTTTCACCCCCTCCTTCACCCCAGAACGCCGGCTTCCTGGGGGGAGCTAGTCTGAGTCACCGAATCACCCTCCGCAGCCTGCAGCTTGGCTCCTTGCATGTAGTAGGTACTCAATACATCTTTTCTGGAAGAAATGATAGATAACGGAATGGCCGCCTGCTCTCTGTCCTATCCCTTGAATTGCAGCCCCTTGCGGGAAAAGTTAGCATCCCCCTGGACTTCCCGTTACCAGCCCTCTGCCTGGAAAGAGTTCTGTTCCTGGGTCCGCCGGCTTTGAATTGGCTTTGTCTACGAAGGGTTCTGACTCTTGTTTACCATGAAGCAAGGAAATGCTGAGAACAGGGTCCTGTTCCCCAGCCTCCTGTTAGTCACAAAACTATAAGGGAGTCCACACCCAGTGCCGGGTATGGTTCTGGTCCCTCAGTCCTGGAAGGAACTCGGCGGCGCTCAAGACAAACGGACGGAGGGAGATGGGAAAGACAGAGAGACGGAAGGGAAGGGACTACCACCTAATATCAGTGCAGATGTGCAGCCCGGTGCCTGGAAAAGGACTGAGTCTTGGACCTCTTTGTATACCTGGAGGGGGGCTCCACTCAGTAAATGCTTCATAAACGTGCAAGGGGACAGGGAGTGGGAAAAGAAGTGAGGGGATGAATGGGCAAATAAGTAAATGTCAGAGAAAATGCATGATAGTGGGGATGATCGGGCGAATGAGTGCCTGAATGGATGAATGGATGAATGAACAAACGAACGTGTGCATAAATTAGTGAGGAATGAAGTCCTAGAGAGGCGGGAATAAAAGCCTTTCTTTGCACGAAGAGCCGTGATTGTGGTGCCACCCAAATCTTGGATCTCAGCCTCCCCACTGTGAAACGAGGCAGGAGTCGGTGGGAGAGAAAGCCCTGACACAGGTAATCGATAGTGAACGTACAGCCGGTGCTTCTTAGAAAGCTGAAAACGAGAAATTCGCTCTCAAGAAGAATCTTGGTAATATCTTGGATACCAGGACGTATGTGTTGTCTTTGGAGAAGGTGGGAAGATGGGAAGGCACCTCTAAACTTTCACTCTTCTGTTGATTCATTCAAAAAACTAAAGTAAGGACTGGCCCAGGAAGGTCTCCCTTGTATTCCGGGTTCATGGTAACCTTATCTGGGCGAGATCAAGAACCTGTATATTTGTCTACCCCTTTACTTGTTCGCTAAAAATGCCCTTGAACGTTGCTTCCCTGATATCTCTGTTCAAGATCCACTCTGGCTGCCCCACTCTCCTTCCTCCCCTACCTCCTTGTTCCCCTGGCGAACTCCTACACATCCTTCAAGAGCTCATTCAGTTTCACCCCTCCCAGGCTCCTGCAGGCAGAGCACATCTCTCCCTCCCTTGTTCCCCGACAGCTACAAATCTTGCACACTGTGCAATTGTGGATTCACTCAGTCATCTCTGTGACTGGCTCTCAGGGAAGGTGTCTTATTCCAGGGCCTCTGTGAGACCTGACCCTCCGGGGTCCAGGCTCGATGGTTGTCGGATGTGGGGACGTCTGGATGGCTGGACCAGGGTGTGTGTCGCTGATGGCTCCACGTAGCGCAGGAATGCGGCGGCGCAGATGAGCAATCCAGGTCCGCTCGTGGGAAGAGGCACTGCAAAGTTCTGCATAATCGCCTGGCGCTGATGTTCCAATTCATCAGGCAGAGAATGAGCAGTGCTTAGGAGGCAGGGACGGGGAAGGAGGCAGGGAGAGAGTCAGGGCGATGCTACCTGAGAATTCTGGAACCTTCAGAGAAACTTGCCTTATCCTTAAATGCTTCCCCTCCCTCCAGGTAGTATTTTAAATAGGTGACTTTCAAGAGGGTTGCTGTGGTCGGTTGGGCTATACTAGCTTCCCCTGCTCTGGCCACAGGAGCAGAATTTAGGATTAATTCTTCTTATCCAGGCTGCAGGGAGAGCCTCACTGGGGCAGTGCTGGAAATGGGAACCACGCTCAGATCAGGCGCGTGATGTAGGACCAGGACCGTGGAATGGTCAGAGCCACTGAGTTAAAGCGAGAGACCTGGGCTCAGACTCTGACTCGGCAACTTAGCCAGACCTCTCCCTGAGCCTCAGGGTCCTCCTCTGTAAAACGAGGACAATGACAGTGTCTCCCATAGGGGGCTGTGTAAAGGCTCAAGAAGGTAATGAGCTCGTCTTCACTTAGTGAGATGGTCGCAGCAGCCTGGGGTCGTGCTGGCTTCGCTGTTGCCATCCGTCTGTCTGTCTCGGGGCTGGTCCCTTCCTCCTCTGTTGTTGCACCTGTCTGTCGTCCTTGGCAATCTCTGTCCCTGCGATCTGTGGCTTCTGGTTCCGTCTCTCTGGGACCCAGCGCCACCAGAACAATCATGGCCAATAGAACTCTGGGCAGTTTCTCTGGTGAGTCCTCTGGGAAGCTGTCCATTTTAGAGGAAGGAAGAAATTTCCAGTGGTGGGGTAGGACAATGTGGATCATCTGCCAATAATGACAGCGATGACAGTGATGATAATAACAGCAGCAGCTAAAGGTCTGGCCTCCTCGCTGTTTGAGTAACCCCTTCTCAGCCCTGGAGGACAGACAGACCCGATTGCAGTGTCCATTTTTCAGATAAGGAAACTGAGGCTCTCACAAGGGAAATGCCTTGACCTGAGTCTCACAGCGTGTGGGGAGCAGGGCCCGGTTCCAGCGAGTCCCAGAGCCTGCGCAGCTAGTCACACACATCACACTGACTTCGTGCCTCCCGGCCCGGCCTGGGGGAGGCACAACTGGAAGGGGGAGGGCGGAGGCTGGGGAGAAGGCCCGCAGAGACCGGCGGAAGTGCCTCATTAGCTACGCAGAACCACCGGGCCGCTGGCAGGCCTTGAGCAAAATGCTTTTAGCCCCAATGCGAGCCCCCCCCCCATCTGTTTCCATTTAATCTGATGCTGCAAAAGCCTGAGTATGAAATGATTGGGGGCAGAAGGCCAATTAACAAATTCATTAATAGGATCAAACATCTCTCCTCGTCTCTCGTTTGTGGGAATAAAGATCTTCTCCCTTTGTTACACACCCATCGTGGCCTGTCAGGGAAGGATCGTGCTGAAATATCTCCAAGCGTGTCAGAATTCCCAGCCTTGGCAATCAGACACCGGGTTCCGTCAGTGTCTTCCCCTCGCCCAGCGGGGCGGGGAGGGGCCCGGTGATGGACGAGTTGTCGTCATGGCAGAGGAAGCAACCCGAGAGCTTGCTGATGCATTTGCCTTCTGCTCTCTCATCAGTTCCCTTTGTCCTCACCCCCACGTGTGGCTGGCCTAGATCTGTGTCACACATGCGTGTGTGGCGTGGCGGACATGAATCCTCTGCTCTTACACCTGAATATGGAACCTGACTCTGCAGCTGATGAGCTGGGTGACCTCAGGCAGGTCAGCTCGCCTCCGTGAACCTTCATTTCCAACAGGATATGAATAGTAATTTTCTCCAAGGTTGTTAGGAGGATTAAATGTAATAGTGCACATAAGAGACAAGCAGTCAGAGCGTAGCGAGAATGCAGGAGAGGTAAAAAGTCTTAACCATCGGGAACCGTGCTCCTCAAAGTGTGGTCCTCAGGCCAGCGGCCTCGCATCGCTGGGCGCTTGTTAGACGTGTGATCTCCAGCAGCATCTGTACGATCTCATTATAAGATATATAATATATATATATCTATTTATGAGATGACACATCAAGCTGGAAGGGATCGTCGAAGCTTTCTCAAGTTCCAGTCTCATTGTACAGCCGACCAGACAGTCCAGGGAAGGCGTGTGCTTTGCCCACAGTCACGCAGCTTGAGTGTCAGACCAGGGATCTGAACCCCAAGCCTCACCAGCCCTGCTTGTCTTCAGAGGAATTGCTGTGAAGTCGGATTTCCCCGTGTTTGTTTCATGTATGTTGATGCTTCTACTTTGCTGGTGCTTTAAGCATCTCTTGAATGTGCCTGTTGGGGTATTTCCGCCTCGAAGTTGGAACCAGACAGGAAAAAGTAAAAAAAAACAAACTGTTCTGTATTGAGCACCTACTGTGTGCAAGGCACTGTGCAAAGGGTTGACAAACACAACAACGATCACAAAATGTCTTTTAAGCTCATAATAAGAAGAAAAAGAAGGCAATTTATATGTATAACACTTTGTGCCGAGTGCTGTTCTTTCATGATACATTAAACTAATTCAGTCCTCACAACCCTGCGGGGTCGGAACTATGATGACCCCCATCGAACAGATGAAATCTCCTACTACGAGAGGTAAGCATGCACCCCCCATTTTCTGGAGGAGGAAACTGAAGCTCTGGAGGAAGTGACTTGCCCATGGCCCCCACGCGGCTGGTGGAAGAGCCAGGATTCACACCAGCCCTGGTTGATTCTGCATGCAGGGCTCACTTTCCGGAAGCACCCTGTTATTTGCTGTGTTCCCAGGGTACATTCTAAGGGGTGGGAAGACCTGGACGAAAGATTGAGTATTGAATTCTGTCCTGACTTTTTCAGGGGCACCTTGTCTTTCCTGGTCCCCCTGTGACATCGGTCCTCACCTTGTGCTACCTCTCCGGCATCTCCGTTTCTTCCTGTCCACAGCAACCACTCAGCACGTTGGTCCACATCGCGTAGCTCATGATGGAGCCAAGTCAGACTCCCAGCTGCACTCTCCCTCAGGAGGAGCTGCTGGAAGGAGATCAGTATGTGCGGCACGGTCTATGCTGGGATTTGAACTCAGGTGGTGTGAGCCCCGTGCCTGCACGCTTAGCCACCAGGCTAGAGTGTCCGGGTATCTCACTGCTCTGAACTGCAGACTGTGCTACACTACGGGGGCTCTGGGGAGGGAGAGAGCATCTCTACCTGAGGGGCGGGGCCCGGAGAATCCAAGGTGGTGCCCGAAAGAGGTAGCGTTGCAGTTTCAGAACAGAGCTGGGCTTGGCCCATGCAGAAATGTTGGCTAGCGAAGGTCTAGGCAGAAAGAATAGCATGAACAACCTCTACCAAGGCAGACAGCAAGAAAAGGGGAGGGATAAAAAATGGCAGTGATGTTTAGACTTTTGTGACTTGGAGGATGTCAATAAGAAGGTCATCATCAGACTGGGAGGAGACAGAGTGGAGGCAGAGAGGAGTCAGGCTGTCTGCATTCAGGAAGGGGTGGAGGGAAAACCCTGGAAGGTAGACGAGAACAAGGATGAGGGAAGGACGGAGTCACTGGGATCAAGACTGTCCCCTTCCACCCCTGCTCAGTCTGCCCAGGAGTCTCCCCGTGATCCTATCCCAGGAGTCTCCCCGTGATCCCGTCCCAGGAGTCTCCCCGTGATCCCGTCCACCCACATCTACCCGCTCCTCCTCCCTTCCGTGTGCACTCACTGCTTGTCCTGCATGGTTTAGCAATTGATTGCCTTCAATTGCTCTATAATCGCTCCCTGTAAACATGCCCCGACTCTCCAGTAAGACACACTTTCCTCCAAGACCAGGACCTTTCCTTCTGCTCGTCTGAGCTTCTCCAAAGAGTCCAACACAGTTCTGGGCACATGATTGGTACTTGGTGACTTCAGTTGGCATTTCACAGAGATTCACGAGGGCTTAGGTTTCTCTAATTGGCATTAAGGTAGGAAAAAAATACTTGAGAACAGCTTTGAGCCACCCCCCCCCACACACACACACACAGATAGACAAAGCATATCCATAGGGTCTGAAAATCAGATTATAATGTAGCACAAAACGTAGTGCATTGGAGGCGGCTGTTGTATAACAGCTTAGAGTTAGTTGATGGAGAGAAAAAGGTGTGAGGTGTTGGGTGAAATAGACCTGAAGGCCAGTCCTAGCTTACCCCTCAAGAGCTGTGTGGTTTAAGCAAATATTTATCTCCTCTCTGCATGTCAGTTTCTTCATCTATTAAATAGCAAGAATCACGATAACTCATTGAATTGTCTGGGGGATTAAATTAGATAGTGTGAATGTAAGTGTTAAGCAAACTGCAAGGCAGTGCATAACGGGTGGGTGTCAATATGGAGGTGATGATAATGATCATGATGGTAGGAGTGATCTTGACGAGTGTGGTGGTGATGATGCTCACGGCCACGAAGGTGGTGCTGGTGGCAATGGTAGCCATGACGATGGTGCCAGGGAATAGATAGTGTCGGTGGTGGTGATTGTAGTAGGGATAATGTTGACAATGGCAGACGTAGTGGTGACAGTGACGGTAATAGTGGTGTTAATGGTAGTAATAGTGGTGGTGATAGGTTGTGTTTATGGTGGTGTTGAAGCACGGTGATGGGCCCTGGCCAGTTGGCTCAGTGGTAGAGCGTCGGCCCAGCCTGGCGCGTGGATGTCCTGAATTCGATTCCCAGTCAAGGCACACAGGAGAAGCGACCATCTGATTCTCCACCCCCCCTTTCCTCTCTCTCTCTCTCTCTCTCTCTCTCAATCTCTCTCTTCCCCTCCTGCAGCCATGGCTTAATTGGAGCAAGTTGGCCCCTGGTGCTGAGGATGGCTCCATGGCCTCCAGCTCTGGTGCCAAGAAGAGCTCAGTTGCTGAGCAACAGAGCAACATCCCAGATAGGCAGAGCGTCGCCCCCTAGTGGGCTTGCCAGGTGGATCCCAGTGGGGACACATGCAGGAGTCTGTCTCTCTGCCTCCCCTTCTCTCACTAAATGAAAAAAAGCAGCAGCAGCATGATGGTGTTAGCGGTAATGTGATTTTTATGGTAGAGGTAACGTTGCGGATAGGGTGGGAGTGGGAGTGGGAGTGAGGAGGGGGAGATGGTGGCAGTGCAGGGTGGGGTGCTGTTAGTGGTGCTGGTGATAATAGTAGGGGTGATGTTGGCAATGACGGTGCTGGTGACAAAGTGATGTCTGTGGTGGGGGTGGTGGCGGCTCTGGTGGACGCGAGGCTCTCGTGCCCTTTGTCCAGTCCATCTTCTTTGTCCAGGCTGCACAGAAGGATTTCTAACCCGAGAATTTGAACTCCCCCAGGTGGATTTGTCCACAGTAGGGAAGAATAAGACAGTCGGCTCACGCCTCAAGATTTCTCCTCTTACCCACGGTCAGGACATTCAGAATTACTTTCCTATGAGCTGCATCCTTGACGCTGGCATTCCCGGCACATAGCACAGTGCCATGCCCGGCACATAGTCAGACTTCAGTAAATATTCACAGGGTGGAAGGATAAACTTGCAGAAGGGCACAGGCTGTGGTCTTGGGTAAACGTGTCTGCGTTAAATGTTCCACCTCCAAAGGTACGCAGGGCTATCAGACAATTTCCCATCCCATCAGAACGTCCCTGCCCTCAGACCGGGACCAGCGTGGGCAGGGTCACACCCTCCTTATCTGGAAAGCAGGGAAGACTGCGTGGGTGTCAGCCAGGCCTGACCGTGTTCTGCCCCGGTTCGGTGCTGACTGAGCACAGGGAGAAATGGAGAAGATGCCATCTCCCCGCTGGCTGCTTCTGGGGTGTCTGTGCCTCCCTCCTCGGTGTCCCCCGAGCAGCGGGAATGAGAGGCATGTCCCACCTCTGGAGATGTTCTTCCTGCCCCCCATCCTGGGAGAGATTACGGAAATGGAGCTCAAGTTCAGTACCTCTCCAGCCTCCCCGTCCCCTGGGCAAGCCAGAGGCACCCACGGGGCCTCTGTTCATTATGGGAAAGGGATAGTCACAGACTGACACTGTCTGGTCCGCTGACTTTAGGGATGTGGCACATAGGAAGAGCTCAATAAAGGGTAGTCGTTCTTAATTGTGGTAGTATTTGTTCCCTCTAGCACTGGTGGAGAGATGAATATAGTGAGTGGTAAGTAGTGATAGGCCTGGGCCTTTGTGTGTCTCTCTTCGGTGTGGCTTGGATTCCTCTTGAATCCCCTGGTCCTGGAACGCTGTGCTTTAGGGGGTCCCCTAAGTCAGTGGTCTCCAACCGTTTTTGGGCCACGGACCGGTTTAATGTCAGGAAATATTTTCACGGACCGGCCTTTAGGGTGGGACGGATAAATGTATCACGTGACCGAGACAAGTATCAAGAGTGAGTCTTAGACAGATGTAACAGAGGGAATCTGGTCATTTTTTAAAAATAAAAACATCGTTCAGACTTAAATATAAATAAAACGGAAATAATGTAAGTTATTTATTCTTTCTCTGTGGACCAGTACCAAACGGCCCACGGACCGGTACCAGTCCGTGGCCCGGGGGTTGGGGACCACTGCCCTAAATGGATCACACATTGTTGTTGGATTTGTTGAGAAAGATGGGGATGACCTATGAGCATATGGGTCCACGTACTGTTTCATCAACTAAGGAATAAGATTTGGAGACCAAGTCGTCTTAGATGTAGAGCCCAGACTTGCCTCTCCTTGGCTGTTAAGTAAGTTACTAAGTGAACCTTAGTTTCTCTGTGTATCCAGTGAGGTGACTAATAGTGAGCCCATCAGCTCCTCGGGAAGTGGATGGAAAACAAAGTATAAATGGAGCCCTGGCTAGGTAGCCCAGTTGGTTAGAGCATCATCCTGCTATGCTGAGGTTGCAGGTTCTATCCCTAGTCAGGGCACGTACAAGAATCAACCAATGAATACATAAATAAATGGAAAAACAAATCTCTCTCTCTCTCTCTCTCTCTCTCTCTCAAATCAATCAATAGGCCCTGGCCAGTTGGCTCAGTGGTAGAGCGTCGGCCTGGTGTGCAGGAGTCCCGGGTTCAATTCCCGGCCAGGGCACACAGGAGAAGCGCCCATCTGCTTCTCTACCCCTCCCCCTCTCCTTCCTCTCTGTCTCTCTCTTCCCCTCCCGCAGCCAAGGCTCCATTGGAGCAAAGATGGCCCGGGCGCTGGGGATGGCTCCATGGCCTCTGCCTCAGGCGCTAGAGTGGCTCTGGTCACAACAGAAGCGATGCCCCAGATGGGCAGAGCATCGCCCCCTGGTGGGCGTGCCAGGTGAATCCCGGTCGGGCGCATGCGGGAGTCTGTCTGACTGCCTCCCCGTTTCCAGCTTCAGAAAAATACAAAATAAATAAATAAATAAATAAAATCAATAAAAAAATACTTTAAGTGTAAATGGAGCCAGAGGGAGAGGGGAGGGCCTTGTCTCCCAGGCAGCCCAGCACTGGAGGTAAATGGAATGACCGCGGTGGTCTGGGGATGAGCGCTGCCTGCAGCCTTCATCTGTCTCTGGAGCGGACTCCTGGTTGGTTCCCCAGAACCCTGGAACAGAATCAGGAAGGGGATGAAGGGCGGGAGGGAGAGGGGTCCTGAGTCTGCGGGAGAAGGTGACGTGCAGCGTGCAGGCAGCAGGCTGCCCATCCAGGGTACGCTCCCCACCCGGGGGGAAGTCAGGGTGCTGTCGTGTTGATTGTTGCGATTGTTCCTGTCATGACAAGGTGTGGGAGGGAGACTGGGTAGAAAGGAGAACTGAGGCAGAGACACCGGGTGAACAGGGGCGTGGGGGGATGGACAGAACCTAGGCTGAATTCGTGCAAGGTTGCGGGGGGAAACCGAGGCAGGCGGAGCCCCCCCCCCCCCCGCTCCTGCCCCGACCTCTAAAACCACCCAGTATCTTTGAAGGGTGTTTAGTGTATGTGTGTTTTTGTGCGGGGAGAGGCGAAGCATGCGATTGCGTGTAGATCACCTGACGGTGAGCTGGGCCCATCCTCTAAGTTAGCTCGGCGCATTGTCACAGGGTCCTTGTGCGGCAGACGCAGTTACTCTCTCTATGTTAGAGGAAGCTCAGAAGGGACTCGCCCAAGGTCGCCTACCCGGTAAGCGCAGGGACCTTATTGACTGAACCCAGACCTCTCCGTCCGTCACTCAGAGATTTTTACATTTACTCCCTGGCCTTAGTTCCGGCTGTCCTTTGGGGAAGTTGAGGCTCCCGACGGCTGCTGCCCACCGTGGCGCAGCCTCATCCCGTCTCTCCTGACGGCCAGCTCCACGCTCTCTCTCCCCCTCCCGGCGGCTCGCACATCACTGCAACTGACAGCACAAGCATCTCTTATCCCTCCTCCTTCCCTTCCTGCCTTTCTTGGACGTCTTCCAAAATTGGGTGGAGAGGGGGGAGCAATCAGCCAACTGAAGAGCCAGAGGAAGGCTGGGGGAAGCTCAGACTCCAAACCAATTTGTTCTTTACGCGACTTCCATCCGAGCTGCCTGGGAGACAAGCCCTCCGCCCCCCACCACCATTGCTCTCCTGTGTCGGAGGGCAGCGGCCACACCGCAAGGCTGACATAGGTTCCTCTTCACAGGACAGTCCCCACTGTGTTCAGAGGTGCCCCCACACCATGGAGAAACGCACCGACTGAGAAGCCAGACAGGCAGCCCCAGTCCGGAACTTGGCTCTGCCTTTCTTGTGCTGTGTGATCTTGGGTACCTTACCTACTCTCTCTGAGCCTCAGATCCTTCCTCTATAAAATAGGAACAATAGCGAGGGTTGCTGTGAAGCTTAATTAAAAATGTGTGTGCATAATAGGCGCTCATTTGAGGATTAACATCTGTTAACCTCAGGCTGTAGACTTGATGATAAATACAGGCTCCTCAGCAACCATAGTCCTAGTCCCTCGCACAAGTGTGACAGTTGCCGGCACCTGCTATCACCCCCTCATCCATGAGCCACGGCAGGCATTGGTCATCCGTCGCTTTCCTTCTGAGCTAGAGTGTGACCTCAGAATCCTTCTTAACACAGCACTCCAGGCAGTCACCACCAACTGGTTACAGGAGGCACGGAAGACAGAGGAAATTTGTTTGGGTCGCAGTTATGATCAAGTCTGCATTTGCTGCTCCCTCTGTTATAGCCCAGGGTTCATCTTCTGTCTGCTTCTGTGAGTTCATCTGTGTGTGTGTGTGTGTGTGTGTGTGTGTGTGTGTGTGTGTGTTGTGTGAGTGTGTGAGAGTGTGTATGTATGTATAGGCATGTGCGCTTACGCTACTGTTCCAGTCTGAAAGGACATTCCAGCCATTTGTGGCTGGTTTATTTGCACATATCTCTGTACTTTCAGAATCCCTGCCTGTGGGACCTTGGGACCTGCAAGTAACATCTGCTCAGGCCTGGGAGGTAGGGGGAGGGAGTCAAGTTAGAGTTTGGGAAATTAAAATCGACGTCCGGCACTCACCCTCAGCCACTGGTTAGAAGTTGACAGGAGCAGTGGTGGTTGAATATGAACTGGAAGTCTCAGGAGACTGAACACTCCGTGGACGGTGACTATAATCTTACAGAGGTGGTCCTGGACTAGAACGATGTGTATTCTTCAGGGTAACGCTAGCTGCTGTAACTGATGGACCCCAGTATTTCAGTGCCGTAATACATACGGTTTTTATTTGCCATACATATAACTGGCCGATGTGGGTGTTCCAGCGAGCAAGTAGCTTTCTTCTACGTGGTCACCCAGGGATCCAGCCTCCTTCCACCTTGTCACTCTACCAACCCGAAGGTCCTCCTTAACATCTCAGTGAAGGGGGGTAGAGATGTCACCTTGTTTCCTAACCACCGTGACCCGGCAATGACAAGTATCGCGTACGCTCAGGTTCCATTAGAGAGAGCTTATTCCTGTCCCCACTCAAATGCCAGGGTGGGTTGGAGGCAGAGGATGGCGTGTGCCGTGGGCACTGCAGCAGCTCTCTACTCCGGGGGAAGCACAAGACGGTGAAGGCCGCAGCCAGGCTGACCACAGGTGGCAGTTCAGAGGGGGCCCCCCCAGTCATCTGGCTGGGGTCCTGCCTGGGGAAGGAGACTGAGTCCCAGGGCTATTTGGCCATCTTGGGCATGAAGAAGGCCACTCAAGAACCAGAGGAAAGCCCTGGCCGGTTGGCTCAGTGGTAGAGCGTCGGCCTGGCGTGCAGAAGTCCCGGGTTCGATTCCCAGACAGGGCACACAGGAGAAGCGCCCATCTGCTTCTCCACCCCTCCCCCTCTCCTTCCTCTCTGTCTCTCTCTTCCCCTCCCGCAGCCGAGGCTCCATTGGAGCAAAGATGGCCCGGGCGCTGGGGATGGCTCCTTGGCCTCTGCCCCAGGCGCTAGAGTGGCTCTGGTCACGGCAGAGCGACGCCCCCTGGTGGGCAGAGCATTGCCCCTGGTGGGCGTGCCGGGTGGATCCCGGTCGGGCGCATGCGGGAGTCTGTCTGACTGTCTCTCCCCGTTTCCAGCTTCAGAAAAATACAAAAAAAAAAAAAAAAAGAAAAGAACCAGAGGACATCCTGTCCAAGGAAGTCCAGCCGGAACCAGGGACATGGCCTGTCGGACCCTCCTGTCTGCCATCTCTTTCCAACGGAGAGGATGCAGCAGTCAGAGCCCTGTGCCACTAGATACTCAAGTGGCTCCCCCAGCATCCGGCATGATCCCAGGCTCACCAGGAAACTTCCTCCCCTGGCTGCTCTGCCTCCTGGGGGGAGACAGCGCTTGGGTCAGGGCGACTTCAGCAGTCCCGTTCTTCTGCATGGTAGTTCCACTTCTCAGTGTGGTTTATATTTGGGCCTCATGATCTGGGTCAGTGGGAGTGTTCTCCTGACAGATGGGTCCCTTCCGGGTGTGCCAGCAAATCTAGGTTTCTGAACTTCCGAGGCCGGGGGCCCAGAGGCTGGGGAACACGCCAAGGTAAACGCCACCTCGCGAGGTCTCTGGGAGGCGGCCAGCAGCCTCCTCTGGGCATCCCTGCTGCCTCATCACGAGGCTTCTGACTGCCCTGCCTATGAGCATGTGGGAGCCACATCGCAGCCCCGGAGGTCTGGGTCTGTTTCCAGCAGCATGCGGGACATGCTGGCAGCTTCTCTCTGATCTCTATAAGGAAGGAGGCAGGAAGGAGCAAAGCTGAGAGAAGAAAAGAAAAAAAACAACAACAACCCATGCTTCGTTTTCCCTCCAAAGCATACATTGTGAGCCTCGTCTGCCCAGGATTTGGAACAAAGGAATCCTGGTGCTTTGATTATCGTGTCTGCAGCCGTTGTGGAAATGAGTCTGACACTCACCAGTGCCTTAGTAGGAATTATAATTACATTGGAAGACCCCAGGCAGCCGAGTAAACTGATTAGCTGCTTGCTCCAAGTTGATAGATTTTTGTTCCCCTTCTGGGTCATAAATAGGTCCGTGGGAGAGGGCGGAAGCTCGCTGGATGGGAACCGTCTGAGATGGGGAGCTGAGTACATTCAGGAAGCCAACCAGAACGGGGCAGACAGGTCTCCCCGGAGAGACAGACTGACGGGCGCGGGTGCCCACCTGCTGCTGTGCTGGGTGTCTGGGCTCCCTCGGGCCGGGAGGGGACCGCGCTCCGATCACGGGTAGGGCTCACTTGGGCTGCAGTGAGTATCCTAGAAGCAGGCTGACGGTGACTGGGCTGTTAGGTGATGCACTGGGAAGCCCTCCCCCGGGAAAACCGACGCTTTCTGCCAGGCGTAATCACTGCATGGATAATTACACAATTCAGAGCCTGCTGGAGAGCCCTGGGCGGGTGCCAGAGCAGAGAGGCCGGGTTCTGGGGCTGCAGCTGGCTCCTGCCTCTCAGAGCCCGGCGTGAAAGAACAGGGTCAATGTTCGGCTTCCTACGCATCCCGGCCGGCAGGGCCAGGGCTTGGCAAACGTGAAGCTGGGAGAGGTAGGCAGTCGATGAGTAGTTCTTCCTTGCTCTGCTCACCCTCTTCAAGAAGGAACCCCGAGAGCTCTGACCTGAGCCCTCCTCTGTGACCCCCCTCCGCTTCTCACCTCCCTGGGATCGCCCGTCTCCACAGGCACCCACGCGCTGATGGCATCAAGCTCTCCAGCACCCACGTCGCCCTCTGAGCTGCAGCCATGCATCTCCAAGTGCCTGCTGGGAGCCCGCATCAGATGCCTCCTGCAACGTGTCACACCCCAGACCGCTCCGCTCCTCTCAGCCTAGTCTGCCCCTCTCGGCCAGAAGCACCCCGTCCTCCCAGACCAGACCTCCGACGAGAAACCCCAACTTCCTTCTAACCCTCTTCTTCTCCTCCCCCATCTGCATGGCATCTGAGACCAAGTCACATCAGGTCTACAGCAGACGAGTGTCACATTCTGCCTCCCCACCCGTCCCCCTTGCGTGACCCGGGTCCAGGCTCCAGGGTCATCTCTGGCTTCCCTGGCCTCTCAACCTCCACTGGCTCTCTTCCTGAGTCCATCCTCCCCACTGCCTCTGGGTCCACCATTCCTAAGGTAAATCTGGCTGTACCTTGCAGGGGTCGTCAAACTTTTTATAAAAACCGCCCACTTTTGCAGTGCTGGTAGACCTGGTCCCTACCGTGCAACCAAACAGCACCGCGATTGGTCCATCGTGAAAGCTGGAACGCCCACTAGTGGGCGGTAGGGACCAGGTCTACCAGCACTGCAAAAGTGGGCAGTTTTTATAAAAAGTTTGACGACCCCTGCGTGGTTTCCGGACACTCTTGATGCCCATTTTATCCCTTCAGGCTCTGCTCAAAGTTTTTCCCAGTCTGTGCCCGAACATTGCCACATCTATGCCACCTCACCTCGTGGATGCCACTGTGCACTTCCCAGTTCCTCCAACATGGCTCTGCCATGCCTGGAAATGTGTGATGGAAAAATGTAAGGGGAATATTCCAGGCTCTGAAGCCAGACTCCGGGTCTGAATCTCAGGTCCTCTACTTGCTTGCTGTGTGACCTTGCGCAAGTCGCTTCACCCCTCTGTTCTTTTTTTTTTTTTTCCTCATCTATTAACATAGAAATAAAGTAACAAAAGAATCTATCCCATGGGGTTGTTGGGAGGAGTCGACATTCAGGTGAATAATTCACATACAGCACTCCGTAATCAGTGCATGGGATCTATCTTATCCGATGTTTGCTGCAGGTTCCAGGGTGAAGACTAGCAAAACATCAAATCTAAGAAGAAAAAAAAAAAAAAGGTTCCACTAGTCAATGCTTTTATTGCCCAGAGGGAGAAACTGAGGTCCTGAGAGGGAGGGGCCTCAGCCCAGCCACCTCGGAGCCTGACTCCAGCACCCAGGCCCGGAGCTCACTGTCCTGAAGCCCCGCCCACCTGGTAGGGAGCCCCGCCCACCTGGTAGGGAGCCCCGCAGCTCCCCCTGGGCAATGTGTCAGGCTCTTGGAGTTCTCTGGGGCTCATCAGAGAGAGAGAGTCCTCCCCTGTGAAACCCCTGCATCTGAGAAGTGGGTTGGGGTGGGCAGGGTTGGGGGGCGGGGATGTGCAACTCAGTTCCAGGTTAACCGAGTAAGAAGACACGTGGCTGCAGAGACAGCACCCCTGCCCAGGGCCTTTGAACTTGTCCTTAAGAGGCCCTGGGCTCAGTCTGAGGCTCCCCATGTACTCGGTTGCCACTGTGGGTCGGGATTAGTGGGAAGGGCCTGAGCCAGTGAAGTCACGCACGCCTGGCTGGGGCGGCCACAGTGTCCCTGGCGGGTCCCCATCTCTGGCCCCTGAGGGGCCTGTCACAGAGTGGCTGAGCCCAGACTCTGAAAACTGCCTGGGTTTAGACCCTGACTCGAGCACTTACCTGGGTGACCTCAGGCAAGTGCCTGAACTTCCCTGAGCCTCAGTTTGCTCTTCTGTACAGTGGGGGATCTAATAACACCTGCCTCCCCAGGTTGTCATGGCGATAGAGAAATAATCTGCACATCAGCCCTTAGGTAGCACCCGAGACAGAGCAAAGGCTCCACATATACGGGACGGTGGCACTGCCCAAGCGCGCCAGTGTCTGCCACATATACGGGACGGTGGCGCTGCCCAAGCACGCCAGTGTCTGCCACATATACGGGACGGTGGCGCTGCCCAAGCACGCCAGTGTCTGCCACATATACGGGACGGTGGCGCTGCCCAAGCACGCCAGTGTCTGCCACGTATACGGGACGGTGGCGCTGCCCAAGCGCGCCAGTGTCTGCCACGTATACGGGACGGTGGCGCTGCCCAAGCACGCCAGTGTCTGCCACATATACGGGACGGTGGCGCTGCCCAAGCACGCCAGTGTCTGCCACATATACGGGACGGTGGCGCTGCCCAAGCATGCCAGTGTCTGCCACATATACGGGACGGTGGCGCTGCCCAAGCACGCCATGTCTGCCACATATACAGGACGGTGGCACTGCCCAAGCACACCAGTGTCTGCAGGTCCCCGTTTCTGCACTGACCCGCGTGCAGCCCTCCCTGGGATGCCAAGGAGCGAACCCTCTCTGCAAACCCCACACAGAGAGATCTTTGCCGACTGGCACTTTTCCTCGAGTTAATTCAGGAGCCTTGACCTTTTCTGCCTGTGTCTCTGACTCAGACTGCAGTATCACGGTGCCAGCCAGACGTGGCGACAAGCTCCTTTCCTCAGAGGGTTCTGGAAGCTCTTCCTGGGGCGGGAGTGGGGGTTGGGGGATGCCCCCTGACACCCCGGGGTCCTCCTGGTCGAAGAGAGTAATTCAGTCATTGTGTCTGCTGCTTCCCTCCATTACGACTGAGGGTGTCAGGTGCGTGGGCCATGCCTCCCAGCTGGGGTCCGTGCTCCGAAGCCTCACCCCTACGCGGGGCTGTGTCACAGTCGCCAGGGAAACGGGGTTGCTGAGAGTGCCAGAGCCAACCAGGCCGCTCTCCAGAGCTACACGTCCCCATCCTCCGAGCAATCCCATCGTACAGCCGCCCTTGGACTCCCCACCGGGGTCTCTCGTCCCTGCTCCCTCTGTTTGCCTGGAATGGTGAGACGTGTGCACCTGCAGCTGGATTCAGCCCGGGCTCCTCCGCGTTTCCAGCTGAGTGGCCCTGCCACGCGCCTGTCCCCTTCCTGGGGACTCCGTTTCCTCACTTGTAGAAGTCAGTAGATATGTTGTGACTATGTGGGGGGGGGGGGCACCGAGTCTGCAGGGCTGAGAACCATGCCTGGCCCGGAGTGCGTGCTCAGGAAAGGCAGCTGTACCCCGTGTCACCATCGACTCGACGTGGTCATTAGCCCCTTCCTGCAGATGGAGAAAGGGAGGTCCGAGAAGTCAAGGGACACGCTTGGCAGGATTTGAACCCAGGCTTGCTGGGTTCCAAGTCCCGGGTTTTTCTGCTCTTCCCGGGCTGTGTTGGAGCTGTCATTGGAGGGGTCCATTCATCCTCCTGCATATCACGTAGGTACTGCACCCAGATTGTGCCCCCCATTTGATTGGAGCTCCATCCTTCTGGGCCTTGAAAATTTGCTGGCCTTGGAGAGTTGCTGTTAAAACCCACGTAGTGACATCTGGGAGGGGAAACCGAGGCAGTGCCAGCTGCTGTTATTCTGTCCTCCCTGTTTAGGACACCTCTGCCCAGCCTGGTATCTACAGCAGGGGTAGTCAACCTTTTTATACCTACCGCCCACTTTTGTATCTCTGTTAGTAGTAAAATTTTCTAACCGCCCACCGGTTCCACAGTCATGGTGATTTATAAAGTAGGGAAGTCACTTTACTTTATAAAATTTATAAAGCAGAGTTACAGCAAGTTAAAGCATATAATAATAATTACTTACCAAGTACTTTATGTCAGATTTTCGCTAAGTTTGGCAGAATAAATCTTTATAAAACAACTTATTATAGTTCAATCTATCTTTTTATTTATACTTTGGTTGCTCCATTACTGCCCACCATGAAAGCTGGAACGCCTACTAGTGGGCGGTAGGGACCAGGTTGACTACCATTAGTCTACAGCCTTCATCAGACCAGGTCTTTCCTGCCCTCTGGGACTTGGCACCAACATGCACACCAACATGCCCGCCCCCAGCACGCACATTTCAGAACAACTACATCTTCCCTCTGTCTGTCCTTGGGTTCTCAGTAACAGCCACAGTATGTTTTTTTTCTGAAGTTGGAAACGGGGAGGCAGTCAGACAGACTCCCACACGTGCCCGACCAGGATCCACCTGGCACACCCACCAGGGGGCGATGCTCTGCCCATCTTGGGGCATCGCTCTGCTGCAATCAGAGCCATTCTAGCGCCTGAGGCAGATGCCACAGAGCCATCCTCAGCGCTGGGCAAACTTTGCTCCAATGGAGCCTTGGCTGCGAGAGGGGAAGAGACAGACAGAGAGGAAGGGGGGGGGGTGGAGAAGCAGATGGGCACTTCTCCTGTGTGCCCTGGCCAGGAATCGAACCCGGGACTCCCGCACGCCAGGCCGACACTCTACCACTGAGCCAACCGGCCAGGGCCCAGCCACAGTATTTAAAAGACAAAATGAAACACCTTTGTTTTGAGAGTAGTGGTGTGATGGAATGCCACGCAGCCTTGATTTGGGGGGCAGAGTTTATTTCTGTCGTCTCAACCAGGTTTAGTGTCCTACGTTTGTTTATAGAAGCACAACGGTACTGCGAAAGGGGTCCTTTGATTTTCGGTTCCCCTTTACCGCACGCAGGAGTAGGTGGCGTGCTGTGGCGGTGTCTGTGAGCTGGAGGATTGGGAGGCTGCCGGAGCCTCCCTCCCGGCCTCCGGGATTGACTGCCGTGGGCGCTCTGCCCGGGGGCCTGTCTGGAGGAAACCTGCGTCTCGGCAGCCGGTCTCTCCCAGGCTGCCCTGGCTCCGCGTCCCCGCTGCTCCCAGGTCAGGGGCGCATGCACCTGCCTGGCCCCCCACCCTTCCCCCCTCTGCCGGGACCCGGCCCTAGTCAGCAGGCCCCCTTTTCAGTAGTCAGTTGTAAATGACCAGTTTCTGGATTATCATCAGGATAGCCGTTCCACAGGCCCGTCGGGCCCTCCCCATGCCGTCTGAGCTAGTGCCCAGAGCCACGGGCCGGACTGCGGTTCCGCTGTGGTGCTGGCTAGCGGGGAGAGCGCTCGTATCTGTACAGTGGGCCACCCTGTGTGTCTGGCATGGAGTAGATGAGATGTGTTGTGTGTCTAGAGCCTGGGCCACAGCGGGAGCTCCACAAAGCTTCGTTCACCCTTCCGAGGTGTCTGGAAGATGATTGGAAATATATGTCCAAGGTCATAATATGCCAGGGCCTGTGCCAGGGCAGCTGGAGAAGTGAGGGCCCCGTGGAGTGTCAGAGTTAATGGGCCCGTCTCCCTCCACTCCCCCACTCTGCTTACAGGCAGGAAATCTGGGACCTCAAGATGTCACAGGGTCACAGACACCCAGTCAGAGAAATCCAGGGGTCTAAAAGGACCTTAGGCCATTTCTCTTTTGGGAAGGAGGAGGCATCTCTCAGGGGTTTGGGCTGATTCTATCCCTGAATACACGTGGGAATGTCATTGCAGACAGCATAATGCTCTCAATTTGAGCTTGGAGCCTAGAGCTAGGAGTCTCGCTGAGTGGGGGACAGTCATTAGTCTCAGAGATGGGCCTGTGGCCCCTTTGTGGGACGAAGGCTGTGTGGACATCCTACCACATTAGGACATTTTCAGTTTAAACAACAGGAAGCCAACTCTTACTGTTTCAGGGAGAGAAAAGGACTTACTGGTTCAGGTAATAAGCATTAACTTCAGTGACGACTGTATCCAGGTGCTCAAAGGCAAGGTCAGCAAGAATCTGTTGATTTCCTTTTCTCAGGTCGCCTCTCCCCTCTTTCGGCTTCGTTCCCAGGACAGCTCTGACCTCGGGGTGCCGCGAGTAGCCAACAGCAGCCCCTCATTTATACTCTCCAGCTCAGCAACCTCAATGGGAAAGGGCTTCTCTTTAATAGTTCCAAGAAAAGTCCCAGGGCTGGTTCTCATTGGCCCAGATCGGCCATGTGCTACACTCTGATTGGCCAGGATCCCAGAGGAAGGAGAATGCTGCCTTCAATATACCAAGTGGACAGTATTTGGCAGAGGAATGGGAAGACCAAGGAGCACTGCCTAGGAGAAGGGGAATGGCTGCTGGGCTGGCAGAATCTTACTCAACATTTTTCCTAATGTGGAGAATCCCCAGTATTAGAAATTCTCCTTCCCCCTGGTGAGAGCTCACAAGCCGACTTCCTGCTGCCCTTGCATCTAGGGCTAAGACGTCCGCCTGAAAACGTGGATGACGTATGGAATCCACTTTTGGCAATAGCAAACGTTTTGGGGGAGGCAATGGTGAGGACATTCTGGTGTCTGCTTCCCTGCGTGGCCACGGCCCCCATGTTAAAGCAGTGGGGGTAGCAGGTGGGGTTATTCCTGCAGAGACCCCCACAGCAGGGCGTGAATATTATTTCTGGAAGGAGGGCCTTCAAACCTCACACCTTGACCCTCCTGAGATGCTCTGAATTCCAGAATATCTTTTAATAAGTTCCTTCCCTGCATAAACCAACTAGAGGGGACACTGTAGCTAGCTATCAAGGACCCTGACTGATGGACCCATCCACATGCAATGGAGCACTGGGTTGTTTTTTTTACCAGACCCTGTGGGAAGGCAGCATGAACCCAGGGGACTGTCAGTAGAACCAGGTGAGGAGGTGGCCCTCAGGGGATTAAAGAGGGGAATTATTATGCTGATGGCGCTTTGGAAGCCCTTGCCTTCCACAGTCAGTACTGTCGAGCTGTCGTGCACACAGATAACCCAGGGATGTTGTTAGCACGCACTTTGGAGTCAGGAGATCTGGACTGCATCCCAGGACCTGGCATTTCCGATACACCCGCCACGTCACCCGCGGGACGCCAGGTTTCGCTGATGCCGGCAGTCCGAAGACCACCAGGGAGGTGGTGAGGTTCCCATGACCGTGGGGTCTTCAGGCAGAATGTCACCCGTTACACAAGCGCCGACTTCAGTTCCGTGACATAATGAGATCAAACCCTCTTCCAGCGAGTCATTGCTGTCTTGGCTAATATCAGAACGAGGGATCCAGGAGCTGCGGGTCTCATCATTAGCACGCTCTGTCGTGCTGCTCCTGCGCCTAATGAGGACATCTTTTATCATTTGCTTTGTTGCAGAAGCAGGATTTGTTCTTTTACCTCACAATAGCATGAGAGCAGTGTGCTTTGCTCTTTTCACCTCTGATTCATCCCAGGGAGTGGCAATGATGTGTGAAGCCCCACAGGACCCCCAGTCCCCCAACCCAGGGCAAGCAGTCCCTTGAATCAGCCAGCATGGCCTTTGAAATCTTCGCCACTTACGAACATCCCAAGTCCGGGCCCTGTCTCTTTTCAGACCCAATTCATACTGTCTTGCATGGCCACCTGGCCTTAGGCCACTCTTCACTCCTTAAACAGGACTTCCCTCTCTCTCCACCAAGCCTTTCTGTAGACAGTTCCCAAGCTTGAAACACCCTCACTACTTACCACCCTTACCCATCTCGCCAACTCCTCCATGACCTTCAAAACCCATTCCCAGGTCACCTCCTCCAGGAAGTCTTCCTTGAACCTCACTTTTTCTATTCCTCAGACCAGGGGTCTCCAAACTTTTTACACAGGGGGCCAGTTCACTGTCCCTCAGACCATTGGAGGTCTGCCAAATACAGTGGTCCTCTCACTGACCACCAATGAAAGAGGTGCCCCTTCCAGAAGTGCAGTGGGGGCTGGATAAATGGCCTCAGGGGGCCGCATTGCGGCCCGCAGGCCGTAGTTTGGGGACGCCTGCCTCAGACTGACCTAAACCTTAGCGATGAGTACTTCATTTTAAACCTTTTTCTTGGCTGATAGCTTGCAGGAAACTCAGACCACAGAGTTGGGTATGCAAAAATGTTGCTCTCTCTATTCCATAACCAAATTTTATTTTAAATTCACCACACACACCCCTCCCCCCGATTCTGTCAAACAAAAGAAACAAAATATTAGCCAACTTAGGTTCCTCACCCCCTTCCCTGGGGTTGCATTTCCATGTCCGGCAGTTTACATCTCAGGTAGGGGTGCCAAAGCATGGACCAGGGTCAGGGGTATTTGGTCCCGTCTTCTGTCTGGGCTGCATCCACCCAGATGTCCTTGACCCATCTCGCTTGAGATCCCGGGTCCATGCTGATCGCTGGTGTATTCTCCTCCTCTTGGGCCCATTCAGGCCATCACCAACGGACACCTAGTGTTCCTTCTCTTGAATCCTCCATCTCCTCCTCTCCCCAGGGGCAGGCACGATTACATCCAGGGTAGGAGGGAGGCGACGAGGCGGGGTTTCTCTGACCCAGCATGCAGGCTTCTGGACCTGCTGGTTCTCCCAGGAGTCCTTCGACGCTCTGGGCCTTGACATTCGGAGAACCCAAGGAATCCAAAGCCCTTTCTCTCGCAGCTGCAGGTCTTTGCCCGCGGTTGTCGAAGTCTCTTGCAGGGAGGGGTCCCCAAACTTTTTACACAGGGGGACCAGTTCACTGTCCCTCAGACCGTTGGAGGGCCGCCACATACAGTGCTCCTCTCACTGACCACCAGTGAAAGAGGTGCCCCTTCAGGAAGTGCAGCGGGGGCAGATAAGTGGCCTCAGGGGGCCACATGCGGCCTGCAGGCCGTAGTTTGGGGACGCCTGCTGGAGGCTCCGAAGTCAAGTGGTGCCTCTTTGTTCTCTGCTTCCTGTGGTGGTCCGTGTGGCGCACTGCCTCTGAGCCGGATTGGGGAGGGGTCTCTGGGTGCTGAGGATGCAAGAAGGGAGAACACACAGACTCCTCAGAGAGCTCAGGGAGGGGAGAGGCACCCCGAAACCAGGCATAGTGTGTGTGTATGTGTTGGGGGGGTTCATACACACTGATGCTTACAGCACGTTGGGGAGCCCCGCATGCTTTCCTCGCACTGTCTCACGGTCCTGTCAGCCGTGCGTGTCCATCCTGATACCTCAGCCGAGAAATGCGTGCAGAGAGCGTCGGGTAGTGTGCCCGAGGCCACGCTGCCAGGGCCCACAGTCCCCCCAGGCAGCCCGAGCCTCCTGAGCCTAACCCCTGGGCTGTCTGGCCTCATCTGCCCAGCAGCTGGCCCAGTGCCCTGGCATTGGTAGGGTCCAGCACATGGAACTCTGCTCCGCAGTGTCCTAGTTGTGTGACATTGGGCCAGTGGCTCACCCCCGCTGAGCCTCACTTGCCTCATCTTTAAAGTGGGGTGATGCACCCTTCAGCAGGGCTGCTATGGACACAAAGTGACTCGGGTGGAAGTTATCTGACCGGAAGAGCTCAGACTTTGAAGCCTAAGGTTTATGGGCACGAAGCTCAGATTACGTCTCTCAGATTGCAACCCGTGGAATGTCGCGTCCTGGCTCCACGTGCTGATCTCCTGATCTACCAAACGGGCACAACCAACGTGTCTGATACACGGTAAATAAATGTTGGGTCCAGCGGGGGGCGGGGGAGACAAGAGGCCAATGGACTGGACTGGGTGGGCTGGCTGGGGTCCGGCCCTCCAACGTTCTCCTGGGTCATTGTTTATCCACTGGTTCACTGTGGCCCTAGAATGTGCCCAGCCCTGCCCTGCAGTCTGTCTCTGCCCCACAGACACTCCAAACAGCCCCGGCCTTGCAGCGAGGCCCAGGGGACATGAGCCTGTGGGGTGGCTCAAGGGGCCACTCGGGGGTCCGGCCATGGCCATGGCCACCGCCACCGCCCAGCCCAGGACGTTTCTTTGAGAGCAGAATCCCGGTCCTGCACAGTGGCTCATGTGGGCTGCCTCGGTTTCTCAGAGAGGAAGGGTTTGATGAACATGTTTTCCCTAGAGCAGGAGCTGCTTCATTTGTTTGTTCTCACAGTTTTCTTTTCCCATTAGCTGCTCAATCGTCCCTGTGGCTGCAGACCTGTTGTGGCTGACTCAGCTTGCGGGGACGATGGAGCTCGCTGCGGGGGCGGCAGGCCTGTGGTCTCAGTGCCATCCCAGCAACCGGGGCAGGCGCGGGGACGGTGGAGCTAGCTGCGGGGTCGGCAGGCCTGTGGTCTCGGTGCCATCCCAGCAACCGGGGCGGGGGCGGGGACGAGGGAGCCAGCTGCGGGGGCGGCAGGCCTGTGGTCTCGGTGCCATCCCAGCACCCGGGGCAGGCGCGGGGGCGGTGGAGCTCGCTGCGGGGGCGGCAGGCCTGTGGTCTCAGTCCCATCCCAGCACCCGGGGCAGGCGCGGGGACGATGGAGCTCGCTGCGGGGGCGGCAGGCCTGTGGTCTCGGTGCCATCCTAGCGACCGGGGCAGGCGCGGGGACGGTGGAGCTCGCTGCGGGGGCGGCAGGCCTGTGGTCTCGGTGCCATCCCAGCGACCGGGGCAGGCGCGGGGGCGGTGGAGCCAGCTGCAAGGGCGGCAGGCCTGTGGTCTCGGTGCCATCCCAGCAACCGAGGCAGGCACAGGGGCGGTGGAGCTCGCTGCGGGGGCGGCAGGCCTGTGGTCTCGGTGCCACCCCAGCGACCGGGCAGGCGCGGGGGCGGTGGAGCCAGCTGCGGGGGCGGCAGGCCTGTGGTCTCGGTGCCATCCCAGCAACCAGGCAGGCACAGGGGCGGTGGAGCTCGCTGCGGGGGCGGCAGGCCTGTGGTCTCGGTGCCACCCCAGCGACCGGGCAGGCGCGGGGGCGGTGGAGCCAGCTGCGGGGGCGGCAGGCCTGTGGTCTCGGTGCCATCCCAGCAACCAGGCAGGCGCGGGGACGGTGGAGCTCGCTGCGGGGGCGGCAGGTCTGTGGTCTCGGTGCCATCCCAGCGACCGGGCAGGCGCCGGGGACGAGGGAGCTAGCTGTGGGGGCGGCAGGCCTGTGGTCTCGGTGCCATCCCAGCACCCGGGGCAGGCGCGGGGACGATGGAGCCAGCTGCGGGGGCGGCAGGCCTGTGGTCTCAGTGCCATCCAAGAACCGGGGCAGGCGCGGGGGTGGTGGCACCCGCCAGCTCTGTCCCAGAGGATGTAGGCTGGCTTAGGTCCCGCCCCTGGGCACTTTTGGAAGGGAAGTTGTGTCCTCCGCTCCCCAGCCTTGACACAAGGGCGAAAGTTCTCCCGGCCTCCTGAATCAGCGGAACATAGTGGGTTTCCTGTGGGCGAAGGGAAGCTGTCAGCTCTCTAATGTCATTACTCTGAGCTAGAGGCCACAGGAAAGGCAGGCGGCTTTTGTGGCCTAGAAGAAGCTAAGAGACAGGTGTCTGTCCTTTCCAGCTGCTCTCTGACAAAATGCCAGCCATTGAGTGACCTATAAACAACAAACATTTACTTCCCCAATTTCTGGAGGCTAGGACGTTCCAGAACAAGGCTCGGGCAGATTTGGCATCTGGTAAGAGCCCACTTCCTAGTTCAAAGAAGGCGGTCTCTGTGCTGTATGCTCACGTGGTGGAAGGGGCGAGGAAGCCCTTCTGCAGCCTCCTTCCTCAGGGCACTAATCCCACTCACGAGGGCCACACCCTCACGGCCTCTGTACCTCCCAAAGGCCCCACCTCCTACAGCCATCTCACTGTAGGTGGACTAGGTTTCAACATAGGACTTTTTGGGGGGGGATACAAGCTTTCAGCCCATAGCAACCAGGGCCTGAGGATTGCACATTTCCCTGCTTCCCCAACAACATCCAGAAGGTGCACAGTGAACACCCAGCTCCTGCTGGTAAAGGACCGGAGACAGAAACGGACTGTCCTCAGAGGCCGCCGCCTGCTTAGCTCCACACCTGTCGTAAAGTCGACACCCCCGCCCCCAGTGGCTCTCGGGTGTGAACGACCGCCCTCTGGAAGCCTGCAGGACATCTCACGATCCCTGCCCACCCGCCCATCTCACGTTTGTGGAGACATTTCCCTAAGCAAACATTTGCCTTCCGTGTTTGTTCAGGGAGTAGGAATTAGTATCCTGGAAATTCTAACTCAAACACAATTTAGACGGTAAATCTACATTTGGGAAGAAAAATAAATGTGATTGCTCATCACCAGACCAAATCAATAAAATTTCAAGTCTCCCGGAGCTGTGGCATAACTAAAACCGCTCTCCACTTCTCTGCCCGAAAACATCCAGGCTGCAAGGAATCATCTGAGGAATGGTCCCCTCCATTCTCATCCGTTTAGAGGCGAAACTCAGTCTTCTCATCTGTGAAATGTCCCCAGTACCTGTCTTAAGTTAATAATAATTACCTTAGATGGTTGTCATGGAGACTAGCAAATGATGCCCACCGAGCACAAAACTGAGGGTCTCCTCCAGAATATAAGCTCGATAGGGCAGGATTTCGTTTGTTGCCTGCAGTATCCAGTTCCTCACACATAGTAGGTGCTTCCTAAAATACAACATCCTCAAACTCAGAAACCCAGAGCGGGACAGTGGCTTGCCCAGGCTCACACAGCAGGTCAGATATTGTAACATGCACACTTGTCAAGGTCTAAATCTCACTGATGTCTTTACCCTTCTTCTGAACAATGATGGTTTTACAATCTTTGGACTCTGGTCCCAACCTACATGCTGTGATTCATTATTTTAGTTCTATCTTGTTATTTGTTTTAGTTCGTTTACATTTAATATACCATATGTTTCGCTTCATAAGACACACTTTTTCCCCCCGAAAAGTGGAGGGGAAAATGCCCGTGTGTCTTATGGAGTGAAAAATACAATATTTTATTAAATATATATTTTAACAGACCATTTGATTCAGAATTTTTTTTTCTCTTATTTTCCTCCTTAAAACTCTAGGTGTGTCTTATGGTCAGGTGTGTCTTATAGAGAGAAAAATATGGTACTTACCTATATAGTTGAATTTAACTCCACCACCTTTCTCTTTTTCTCCTTGTCATTTCTCTGCTGTCTTCTTTTATTTCTTCTGTCCTGTCCTTTGTGGTAATTAAACAAATCCTGTTATTATTCTACTTTTTTTCCCCCTTACACTAGCTTTTTGTTTAACATTCCTGAATTATTTGTCTGTGGTTACCCTACAAGTTTTAATCCACATCCTTAGCCTCTGACAGTTTATTTTTTAAGTTAAGACTTTTATGACTTCCTGAACAATGCAAGAATTTTACAATAGTTACACTCCATCCCCCCTTACGGGCTTTCTGGGCTATTGTGGTTAAACATTTGACTTCTACATATGTCATAAGTCCCATGAGGCATTATTAACATTGTCATTTTAAACTGTCAACTTTTCTTGAATATTAACCCAAGTATTTCCTTCCTAGTGTTCTTCATGCTTTCTTACATGTGTTCTGGTTGGATTCCTTTTCCTTCAGTCTGAAGAACTTTATTTAGTAGATCTTCCAGTGCCTGTCTGATAGCATTAAATCTATTGCTGATTTTTAGCTTCCACCGATCTGAAAATGTCTTTATTTTGTTTCAATTCTTTGCAGGGCTTTTTTCTGCTGTGTATATAATACTAGAGTGGCAGTTTTGTCATTTCTTTACATTTTCGCCTTTTATGGTTCTCTAGAGTTCGTCTGTTTTTGTTGACAGTCGGGTGACAGATGGTTTAGTGTTTCTTTGAAGATAATTTGTCTTTTTTTTTTTCTCTGTGACTGCTTTTGAGAATTTCTCATTGTTTTTGGTTTTCAATAGTTTGACTGTGAAAGATGTAGGTATGGTTTTCTTTATGTTTATCCTTTTAGGGGGTCACAGGGCTTCCTGAATCCATGAGTTGGTTTTTTTCATGAATTTTGAAAAGCCTTGACTATTATCTTTCCAAATATTGCTTCTGTCCAATGTCTCTCCTTGCTTCTGCGACTCCAATTGTGTGTATGTTAGACCTTTGGCAATGACCCACATAATGCTTATACCCTGTTGTTGTTGTTGTTTTTAGTGATCCAGAGAGAAGAAGAGAGGGAGACAGACAAGGACAGACAGACAGGAAGGGAGATGAGAAGTATCAGTTCTTTGTTGTAGTACCTTAGTTGTTCATTGATTGCTTTTTTGTACCGCCTTGGTGGGGGTGGGAGGTCCAGCCAAGGCAGTATCCCCTTGTTCAAGCCAGCGACCTTGAGCTCAAGCCAGAGACCTTGAGCTTCAAGCCAACAACCTTAGGGCTCAAGCCAGCAACCCTGGGGTCAGTCTATGACCCCACGCCCAAGCTGGCCACCCCACACTCAAGTTGGTGAGCCTGCACTCAAGCCTGCGACCTCAGGGTTTCAAACCTGAGTCCTCTGCATCCCAGGCCGACACTCTATCCACTGTGCCACTGCCTGGTCAGGCTACACTCTGTTGTTTTATAATGTTTCTTTTGCTTTTCTGTCTATTTTTCGTTTGACTGTTACTTATTGTTCTGTCTTTAAATTCCTGATTCCATCATCTATTACCTCTTGTCTGCTGTTAAACCTATTCAGTAAGTATATACTCTTTAACTGATTCTACGTAACTGTTGAAAGATGATGGATTTGAGAAGGCTACCTATTTCCATCCATTTCCTTGATCATTTCCTCTACCTTTTTTTTTTTTTTTACCATAGTAATCAGTTCACATCCTTGTCTCATGACTACAATATCTGGATCGTCTGTGGATCTGTTTGCGTTGTTTGCTTCTCTTCCTCTTCCTGCCTCCTCACACACGTCATCATTTTGACCGCATGATGGCATGTGTACTAAAGAACTGTGAGGGACTCAGCACCAGAGAGGTCCCCCTTGTCCTCTGTTACGGGGACGGGGTAAAGAGCTGATGAACCCCTGACTAGTCAGGCATTGAGATGAGGTGTTGATGGGTTACAGATCTTAGCAGACTGAGTTCCCCACCTCTGGCTTGTCCCTCGACCTTGCACGTGGTCCTCCAAGGCTGTTGAGTGAGAGCCCCCTGCTCTCGGTCTTTTCTTCCCTGAACAGGGAAGACATCAGGCAGTGACATCAGGCCCTTCCCCGCGTGGGGAACCCCCCAGCAGGAGATGATGAGAAACTGTATTCTAACCCTTCAGCCCAGCGCCCAGGAGCGTCTGCCACCTCAGCACTCGACAGTGCCCTCTGGGACAAGTTGGCCTCATATTTCTGACTCCTCTAGTGTTCATTTCATCCCGACAGCCCAAAGCTCTTGAGTTTCCATTTCTCCGAGTAGACATCTGGGCTTGGGCCACGGCCAACCAAGCCTCAGCCCATGTCCAGAATCCCAAATGCCCCGAGGTAAGGGAGCTGCCAGTGGCCGTCGGCTAACAAGGGAGAGCCCTCCCTGTCCGGGAGAGGTCACTGCTCGTTTCCACGGCTCCTTGCTGTCTTCACAATTTATACTTTTGCAACTTCCTTTTCTTTATAATTGTTGCAGTGCGGGAGTTGCCTGCCACGATGGACTTATTACCTTTTACCTGAAAAGCAGCACTTTATCTTGTTTCCAAGTCAACAAACGCACCATTGTTATTTTTCATTTACATAGTAGTGTTAGTTTAGAACTACCCTGACATCAATCGCCTGTTTGCTGGGTATCCCTTTTTGAATCTCAGACCTTACACGGGTTCATTTTCCTGAAAGCTAAGCTACATCTTCTAGAACGTCCTTTGGTGAGGATCTGTTGGCAGTAAACTCTTCGTGATTGTTTGCTGCAAAACGTCTGTGGTTTGATCTCCTTCTTGATATATAATTTCTCTGGGCACACCGTTGCCAGCAGTCCCGTTGGCACACTTGAAAGCATCATTCCACCATGTTCCGGCTTCCATGGTTACTGCGAGGAAGGCAGCTGTACGCCTGATTGCTGTTCATTTGTAGGCGACCTAACTTTCCTCCCTGAACTGCTCTCACTAGTTCTCTGTCCTCGACTGTGATGGTGGCCGCGTCCTCAGGGACTGTCCCGTGTCATGAGTGGTGGCCCTGTGTCAACCCTTCTCACCCCATCCTCCCTGTCTTCTACTTTCCTCTCATTTTTTCCATTTTTGTCTTCCCAGCCTGCCTTCTGGGACATTTTTTTTTTTTTAATATATCCACCTAGTTGTTTATAATTCTATCTTTAATCTATATCCTGCCTGTCCTTTAAATTATTCACACTAACCATTGGGACTTAAAAAAAATTTTAAACTCTATTTTTTTTTTTATTTCTATAGGTTTTATAGGATTTTTTTTCTCACATCTGCTAAGACATTGGTGGAGTGTCCTATTACTTGTTCGTCTCCTCGAGCCTCTTTTATTTCCTTAACCACGGAAACGTTGCCAGCTCGCGTTCCGTGTCTAATGGAAATTCTGACATGGAAGCCTTGTGGATCTGACTGCTTTTCATCTTTTCCGCGGGTTCTCCCTCGCGGTGCCTGGTTTCCTCGTGCACTTTATATTTTTTGACAGCGAACGTTTCCTTGGGACTTTGAGAATTATTTGAGGGCTGAGTTACAGTTTCACTTCTCCAGAAAGGACTGTCTTTGCTTCTTCCAGTTACCTGGGGGTAACTTTCAATTCAAGACCATTTTAATCATTTTTTTTTTTTTATTTTTATTTTTTTAGTTTTTAGGTAAAGTAAAACTTTATTCAAAAAACTTATTGCAGAAGAGGGGATTACAATGATGGTGTTGACGATGTTGGTGATGATGATGATGATGATGATACTATGGTAACAGAATGAGGGAGACTACTGCCATAGGAAGGACATGTCACTGTGAGATCTGCCAGCTTCCCCCCAATCAGCTTCCCCCAAATCCTCTTTTCTTCCTACAGAGGAGTGAACAAAGCGACCGTACATGGGACTTGGGGACGTAGACGAGCAGGGTGAGGTGGTGGGACGGGAGACCAGCAAGTGTCTTATCCCGAGGTCCTTCTGTTCTCGGGATGCGACATTAACAAGGGATTGTACGCGCTGGAGGGTGGGTTGGCATCCAGAGGCCTGGGTGGGAAAGGGAGAGAAAGGTAACCAAGGTTTGGTGACAGACATGTTGTTCTTTTCGTTTTTATTGAACTTATTGGGGTGGCACCGGTTAATACAGTTTTATAGGTTTTAAATGTACCCGTCTATTATACATCACCTGGATACTGTATCGTGTGTCCACCCCCCCCCAGGTCAAGACTCCTCCCATCACCATTTATCCTCCTCATGTCATCTTCTCCCTTCCCTACCCCCCCCAAGACCATTTTTCTGAAGCTGGAAACGGGGAGAGACAGTCAGACAGACTCCCGCATGCGCCCGACCAGGATCCACCTGGCACGCCCACCAGGGGGCGACGCTCTGCCCACCAGGGGGCGATGCTCTGCCCCTCCAGGGCATCGCTCTGTTGCGACCAGAGCCACTCTAGCACCTGGGGCAGAGGCCAAGGAGCCATCCCCAGCGCCCGGGCCATCTTTGCTCCAATGGAGCCTCGGCTGCGGGAGGGGAAGAGAGAGACAGAGAGGAAGGAGAGGGGGAGGGGTGGAGAAGCAGATGGGCGCTTCTCCTGTGTGCCCTGGCCGGGAATCAAACCCGGGACTTCTGCACGCCAGGCCGACGCTCTACCACTGATCCAACCGGCCAGGGCCCCGAGACCAATTTAAATCAGGTTTTCTAGTTGAGGTTCTTCACAAACCCAAGGGAGGGCTGGCTCATGGGTATACATTCTCAAGGAAAATGAGTCCTCTTTCCTCCTCTCTCCACCCCCCAGCGTCAAAATCAAGATGGGCAGATTTTTCTGCATTCATTTTTTTCTCACTTACCTTAATATTAAAGAGACAATTTCTTGTTCTTCTTTATATTAAAGGTCTGGCCCTTTGAGGTTCAAGTTTTATGTGGGAGAGCTCTCCCCACAGAGGAGGGCCTAGGTTGTAGCTACTGGTTTCCAGGCAAGGATTTGCAGTTCACCTCAGGGGCTGAGAGTGGTCAGTGGGTGCAGAACTGATTCTGTTATAACACGTCACTGAAAAAGCAGTAGACCTGCTTTCAAACATACTGGTCACCCTGGACTAAGCCATCCTGCTGCTGTCTTGATGAGAGAGTCACCGGCAGCATGGGGACAAGGACAGGAGGAGCCAGGCAGTGCTCTAGGAAATTCGTGGTCACTCTGAGGGACATGGGTCCCCCCCTTGGCTTCTGCACACCCAAAGGTCTTCACTCCAAGTCTATCAGAGCAGGGACCCCGGCATCAAAATCTGTATTCAGTCTAATGGAAAGAAATTTTACTTGGGCTGAAAAGTAGATGCCGTATATCAGGCTTTGGTTAATTTCTAGGCTATCATCCATCATTTCTAAGATGGAGTTTCTGGGTTCTTTTTAAAAGAAAGAGATTTTAGTCCCAGCTCCCAGCCTTTAACTCTGATGATGTTCTTGGCTAAAGTACTCTGGTCTGATTTAAAGATCTGCCATTCATGCAACTAATTGATAGAGTCGATGATCTATCTCTTAGCCGTGTGAAGAATGTTATTAAGGAAATCTGGGATAATGCTAGCTGGCTCGCTGCTGATGAAAGCACTGAACACTTGATTTAATTCCGGCATTTCCAAAAGTGGGTTCTGTAAAACGTTAGTCCAGGAGCCTGGCCTGTGGTGGCACAGTCGAAAGAGTGCCGACTTGGAACATTGAGGTCACTGGTTCGAAACCCTGGGCTTGCCCGGTCAAGGCACATATGACAAGCAACCAGGAAACAGCTAGACTGCAGGCGTCCCCAAACTATGGCCCGCGGGCCGCATGTGGCCCCCTGAGGCCATTTATCCGGCCCCCCGCCGCACTCCCAGAAGGGGCACCTCTTTCATTGGTGATCAGTGAGAGGAGCACTGTATGTGGCGGCCCTCCAACGGTCTGAAGGACAGTGAACTGGCCCCCTGTGTAAAAAGTTTGGGGACCTCTGAGCTAGAGTGAAGCAACTACTTCTCATCCCTCTCCCCCTGCAATTAAAAAAAAATCTGTTTGATTTGATGCTTTCACATCATAGCTGAAAATATTTGACCACAAAAATATCAGGAACATGGAACAGTGATCATTTGTTCTTTGGAGACAATTCACTTTTGTCACAGAAATGTGTATGCTATCAGTGAATATTGAAGAGTTAGTTATAGAGATGCAAGTAACATTCATTCTGCAAATATTGTTGAATGCCCACTATGCCTACCACTGTGGGTATACGTTGGTGAAGAAAACAGATGTGGTTTCTGCCTTGTGAAGCTTATAGGAGCATTAGGCTGTCCCGGGGAGCATTAAGGAAGAAATATCAAGTGGCTAGAACCCAGTTTGTCCTTAAGTTATTGGACCATCGCCACGGAGCAGGTCCATGAGCTCGGAAGTTGCCTGGGCGTTTGGTGATTGCCTCTAGCCTAGAAGCGGCATAGGCTTCTTAGTTTTACTGCTCAAGAGAACCATAAGGAAGATGAAACACAAACATTCTTGGCCCTGGAACAGAAGAAAGAGTTTATCAAGGAAAGGAGGTTCAGGAAAGGCAGGTGAGCCAGTGAGTGGCCACCAAGGCTTACGGACTCTCGGATCAATCTGAGGCGTCTTCCCAGAATCAGCCCTGTAATAGCGTCTGATTCATAGTCTGCGTCAAGTAAATAAATATTAGCTGGAATGATGAAGCTATGGTGGCGGTGATTACGATGTTGGGGATGATGGTGTGGGTGATGATGATGATGGCAATGGTGATGACAACAGTGATGATGATGTCAGTGGTGACAGCGAGAGTAGGATGAGTAATCGTCAACTCCTTCCTTTCACTTCATACTGGGTTCAGTTGGTCACCAAGATCTGTGAGTCTCCTTCTTAAAGACCTCTTGGACAACAAGCCTTCATCCTTCCCCTGCCGCCCCCTGATTTCATTTTCCTGCCTCTAACTTCCATTCTTCCAGTCCATGCCCCACCCTGCACCATTGGAAACTTCCTACAGTTTAAGTCTGACCACAACTGTTCTTTTCCAAGCAGCCTCCAGAGTTGCCCCAAGGCTTCCACGGAAGGTGCTGGGTGGGTTAGCCTGGATTAAAGACGCTCCGTGGCCTCCCTCTCCCCGATCCCGCCCTCTCTCCTTCCTTCTCACCGCAGAGCCTCTGCCCAGCCGCAGTCAGCCCGTGACCGCAGTCACATCGTGCGCGTGAACACGTCCATGCCTTTCTCGCGCTCCTCTCCTTACTTCTCTTTCCTCCTTCTTGTCTTTTAGCAAGAACACAGGCTCATCCTTCGAGGTCAGCTCAAAGTCAGAGTCTCCTTGGGTTCTGGCTGATGTCTACCCTGGAATGATGGTCATGGACGTCTGCCTGGCCTCCTGCAGTGTTTTCTGCATTGTCTGTTTGGCCTTCACGACCTCCAGGGCGTTGTTACTATCTGTGTCCACCCTGGGGGTGTACGGCTTGAGGCGGTATATACCACGTCGGGCTCACCGTGCATGCCGGCCCCCTCACTGTGGGGAACACGAGAGAAACTTGGGTAGTCACGTCAACACTGCAGAGCAAACGCGCCCTCCTGGAGTGACAACCACGCAGACCAGAGCCCTGTTCCTCGTGGGTTCTGTGCTGCCCGCACTCGTTCTCCTGACGGTCCTGGGCCAGGGCTTCAGTATTCGGGGGAATCTGAGGCCAGCCCTCCTTCTCTTTTCCAAACAGTCTCACTTGTTCTCCCAGAGGGGTGTGTGTGTTGTGTGTGTGTGGGGTGTGTGTGTGTGTGTGTGTGTGTGTGTGTGTGTAGGTGGTTGTGTATCCATGTCCGTAGTGCAGTCGGGGTGGGGCTGAAGGGAAAACCAGTCCTCTGCTCCATAGATCAAAGACACTGCATTCTCCCAGCCTTCAGGAAGTTATTAAAATTAGAACCATTTGTCACAGGAGGGCTCAGTGCAGCATCAGCCCGGGGAGGGACCAGGCTACATCTCTCGGTCCCGGAAAGGAAGGAATATCCATTCATTCACACATTGATTTCCCTAATATTTATTGAGAGTCTGCTGTGTACCAGGCACCATGCTGGGGGTGGGGGTGGGGGGATACAGAGCCAAACAGAAAGGAGCAGGACGGGGTGCTTGTTTTCGTGGGATTTATGGTCTCCTCGTGGAGGCGGGGGCAGACAGCCATCAAGGAAGCAAGCCAGTGGTGAGGGCTACAAAGGAAATAAACAGGGGGACTTGGGGGGGCGGGGTGAGTGGAGAGCTGCAGCTTCAATAGCAGGAAGGGCCCAGACATACAGATGTGCGGGGGAGGATGGAACGCCGCTCCAGGCCAGGCAGAGAGAGAGAGAGGTCAGAGGAGGAAAGGCAGCCGTGGCTGGGTCGTAACAGATGGGGGGAGAAAGTGGTTGAAGAGGCAGTCAAGAGGCGAGCAGGGCCACACGAGTACAGTGGGAGGGAGGCCTCTAGCAGGTTTCCAGGAGGAATGACAAGCTCCCACAGATGTTTTTCAAAGCTTAGGGATGAGGACAGAACGGTGGAAAGGTAGGATGGACCAGAGAGACTGTCGGGAGCTGTCCAGGCAGAGCTGGTGCTGACAAGAAGCAGGGGCCAGCTCCCCCCTCGCTCTTCCCCTCCGCTGGGAACCCAGCGGGCCCCGGAGGGCTGGCTCCCAGTGGATGACATCATCCTCAACTCTGGGCTGCATGACATGCAGGGAACTCCTCCCAAGGGTGTGCTGAGGACACACACCCAGCATCAGGCTGCCAGCCCGGTGCCTGAGGATGGAAGAAACTCAACCCCCTTGAGGACCTCCTGCGGCCAGACACTGGGTGGCACACCACAGGCACTTTCTGGATGATCCAGCAGCCCTGGGAGTGGCACCTGTGTTCTGCAGATGAACCCTAAAGTCTAGAACAGGGAAGGGTGCCTGAAAATCAGGACCACATGCATGTCTCAGAACTCGCGTGTGTCTCTGGTTCTCGTATATATGTTAATCATGTCCCTAAATAGAACTGTTTACTATGTCCCAGTCACGTTGCAGATATCTGTTCTCATAGCTATTACATGAAGTAGAAGCTATCGTTGGTCCCATTTAACAGGTAAGAAGAACCGAGGCCCAGAAAAACTAAGAACGGATAACATGCCCCAGGAAACACCGAGCCAGGATTTAAACCCATGCGGTCTGGTCCAAAATCGTGTCCTTTTTAGGACTACACGATGCCACCTCCCCTTTATTGTCCATGAGCTAGAATAATAGGAAGGCCCCCCCCACCCACCCAACCCCAGCAGACTAACACGTGTCTTGTATACCACATGGGGGTGTTGTTTCCTGGTACAATTGTCATCTTGGGGTCTGGGCACCTTGAGGTACAGACACCTCATAGGAAGGCTGTCCAGCCTCGAGGGGAGGTCATTCCCAGGCACGGTTCCTTACAAGGAAGGAGAGGGCCTTTGACAGGAAACAGGGGATGAGCAGGTGGAGGGAGGGTGACTGTCTTGTTTAAGCCTCTCTCCCAGGCTGAGCACAGTACCTGAGACGGAGGCAGTGCTCGGCACACTTGATGGGTGAGGGCATGGAGAGATGAACCAGCCCAGAGCGCTAACCCTCCCTGGGAGGACGTCTGTGAGGGGATGTGGGGAACTGACTCAGTGTCCCGTACAGAGCAGGTGGGCAGTGCAGGCGGGCAGTACGAGGGCTCTTGCCCCGACACTCCAGGGTCTAGACCAGTGTGACACTGTCGGACACTTGCGAGGGTATGTCCTGCCTAAAGGGAGCTTCAGCTGATCATTCAAAAGCCTGTGGGGGTGTGGCCCTGTGTGGCCAGGCCTTCTGATCTTGGACAAGAACCCGGGCATACAGACGCCATGCAAAGTTATCTGGTATTTTAAAAACTGTGTGTCCCGAAGAAAATATGTCTAAGCACCAGCTAGATTGAGCCCCCCCCCCCTGCCCCGGGCCACTGGTTTTAGACTCCCCAGTCTAGACCCCCTCCCCAGTCTAGAATTCTGGGCAGGAGGTGAGCCGGGATGGGCTCTGGGTTGGTGATCTAAGCAGGATGAGAGGGTCCCTCCCGGGCGCCTCCGTGAGAGGAAGTTGCGTTTTGCGTGCCGGCTTATCCAGATTCAAGGTGTGATCGGCGTTCATCTTCCGTTTGTCATCTCAGGATTTTAGTTAAGTCTTGACTAATATTGCAGCCAAGCTCAGCCTTTCTGTAGAGGGATTAAAGGATGATCTTGCGAACAAAACCGGGCCGGGATGGTAACGGGAGGGCCGTGACTCCGGAGGCCAGAGCCTCCCTCCACCGGGCGGACGACGGCTGACCGAGAGGCTGCGTCTCTCGAAGCCACGAGCGTCCCAGAGACCGTGTTCAGGGCGGAGAGCCCAGCCGCCCTTCCCCGAGTGGGATTCACCACCTACGGCCAGACTCTCAAGGGTGTGAGTTTTCTTTTCTTAAGCAGGAGAGAACGTTTCTTTGCAGGCACGCTTCCCAGTTGGGAAATTCTTTTCATGTTTCGTTTCATCCTTCCCGTGGCTCTGCTTGTGTCTTTCTTGTGTTTGTCCTCCACTCTCCCCCCTCCCACCCTGTTCCTCTTCTCTCTCGTGCCCCCACCCCCACCTGCTTCCTCTGTGAGGAGGGGAGGGGAGTGTGTCCATCCTGCCTCCATCGGGGGTGGACTTTTTTAGTCCAGGCCTGTTGCCGACACCCGGCGCCCAGCGATGGCACCAGGTATTTAATTAAATCGGGGATTCCCGGGGGGGGTTGAGGAGCCGGCTGGCGGGGAACGGGCTCTATCTCCACATCTTACTTTGATAAGCACTGTAATTATCTCTCGTCGCTAGCCAGCGGGCAGAGGCAGACTCACTCTCCTGCTCCTGGGCCCCATCTTCTTAAAACAAGAGTCCTCGGGCTCCTCGCTGCTCCACCAGGAACCACCCTGCCCGCCTCGGTTCACCGGTGAGGCCGGTCCTGAGCTCACCCATGACTTCGGGGGGGGGGGTAATGCAGGGGTGATGAACAGCAGCATGCTGAGGGTGACTTCGGGGTCCCTGCTCCGGGCACTAGGGACACTGCTCCAGAGGGGGATCCTCTGGGGCTGAACGGCTGAGGTGGGGACCACGCCCTCCAGCAGGACAGACAGAGGTGACTTCTCCAGCAGCCGACGCAGAAGGAGCACCTACGACAGGGGTCCCCAAACTTTGTACACAGGGGGCCAGTTCACTGTCCCTCAGACCGTTGGAGGGCCGGACTATAAAAAAAAAAACATGAACAAATTCCTATGCACACTGCACATATCTTATTTTAAAGTAAAAAAAACAAAACGGGAACAAATACAATATTTAAAATAAAGAACAAGTAAATTTAAATCAACAAACTGACCAATATTTCAATGGGAACTAGGCTCCTCTCACTGACCACCAATGAAAGAGGTGCCCCTTCCGGAAGTGCGGCGGGGGCCGGATAAATGGCCTCAGGGGGCCACATGTGGCCCGCGGGCCATAGTTTGGGGACCCCTGACCTACGATGTGCCTGTCTGGTATCTAACCTTCTCGACGGCCCTGCCAGGCCGGCATTATCATCCCATATTGTAGACGGGGAAACTGAGGCTCTGAGAGGGGAACGCCAATCCTCATGAACTCGGATGGCATCTTTGAAGGCCTTGGGAAAGTTGAGAAGAAGGCCTTCGGAGCCGGGAAGAATCGAGTTGCTGAGACTGTCCCGTGATGCGGGGCCACAGGATTAGAAGGCAGGGGGAGAAGTCGCCAGGGAGGTGCTAGTGGGGTGGAAACGCTACCCACCCCCCGCCTGGCCTCCAGGGGTCCTGGGACCTGGCCTCCTGTCCCTGCACAGGGCAGGGCTGGGCCAGGGTACACCAGCCTGCAAGGAACCTTTGACCCATTCCGGCAAGGACGACGGTCACAACAGCTTGAATCTTTATTGAGCACTAAGTACCTGCTAAGCACAGCGTGAAACACGTCAGTGCACGTGATTCGCGAGGCCCTGGCAAGGCGGGTGCCGTTGTCCCCATTTGATGGGTGAACAAAGCGAGGCTCATCACAACACTTCACTTCCCCCGGGGCCAGAAACCAAGTGAGGGGTGCAGCTCAGGCAGCCTGACGGTTCATCTGAGCCCCTGTGCCCTTAAAACCGCCCTCCACACTGCTCGTGGTCCAGGGGTCCCCAAACTCCAGGGTTCTCCTTGCAGCAGCTGCAAGAAATGCTTTAGGGGGATGGGGGGTGAGGACTGGAAGAATGCCTCTGAGCTGCTGATCTGGGAGATTCCTGGAGTCCTGCGCCCTGTGCCATCTGTCACCCAGGCTCTGGCTCCGTGCCAGGCGGTGCCCTCTGGAGCACTTTAGGGACTTTCTATGTTTCCTTTCCTCTGGCTGGTCAGGAACCTGCTCCCCGTGGATGGAGCCTCCTCCTTAGAGAAGCACAGAGGTGGGGGAAGGCCTGGTGTCAGCAGGGAAGGGGGACAGAGGCACAGGAGGGCGGGGCAGGGTGTGTGGCAGATGGGCCCGGAAGCAGGCGGGAGCCAGCTGCTCAGTTCCAACACTTGGAAGCGTCTCTTCCGATCGTCTCCATTCAGCTCCATCTGCGGATGGCTCATTTTGCATTTGAGGGAGGCCCCGGGTGTTCATTCCAGCGCCCAAGCTGTGATTAGGAAAGGCAGGAGCAATTGGGGGACCCCAGCCCTCATGGCAGCGAAATACAGTGTTTCCAGACCCTCGTCTTGCGAGCCGGCTCCAGCTGCCACACGGGGAGTTCTCGCTCATCTGCAGCCTGGCTTCCCGTGCTGAGGCTGCCAGTTAAGACGGCGTGGGTCATCCTGCCGCAGGAGTTGGATACATCTGGGTTTCTATTCCAGCTTTTCCATAGATCAGCTCTGTGACTTTGAGCCGGTCCCTCCGCCTCCCCTGAGAAGCAGAGGAGTGTAGGGGTTAAGTGTACAGACTCCAAAGCAAGCCTGCTGCAGCTCTGATCCCAGCTCCATGTGCAAGCCCCTCGCTCCCTGTGACACATACCTTGGCCAAGTGACTAAACACCCCGGGGCCTCTCTCCTGAGCTGTGAATTGGGATTCTACCAGAGGAGTGGTCACAGGGTGTCTGTCACAAATTCATTCACTGAAACACTTGGTACGTAGTAAGTGCTCAAACATGTTAGGCACTCTTAGGGCACGATGAGCGTTTTCTGGAATGAGTATGGAGAAACTGCAGTCGGCAGTTTTCTCTCCCAAAGACGTGAACATTGTGGAGCCAACCCAGAGCCCCAAGTGTGACCTGGAGGAGTGACAACAGGCAGCCTTCCTTCCCTTACCTCCTCCTCTCCTGCCTGGCCCAAGCATTCTTCATGCGAGTCGTGCCGTAAGCATTTACTGAGGTCCCTGTCATGTGTCAACCTTTGTGCTTGGGGTTAGGTGCTCGGCATTACACAATGTGGGTCCTGTTCTCTCCGGGACAAGCAAGTACAGATTGTGAGATGTGCTGGCTGGGGGTATGTAGTATTTGAGCAGTACGACCATTAGAAAGAAGAGCATTGGCCCTGGCCGGTTGGCTCAGCGGTAGAGCGTTGGCCTGGCGTGCGGGGGACCCGGGTTCGATTCCCGGCCAGGGCACACAGGAGAAGCGCCCATCTGCTTCTCCACCCCCTCCCCCTCCTTCCTCTCTGTCTCTCTCTTCCCCTCCTGCAGCCGGGGCTCCATTGGAGCAAAGATGGCCCGGGCGCTGGGGATGGCTCCTTGGCCTCTGCCCCAGGCGCTGGAGTGGCTCTGGTTGCAGCAGAGCATCGCCCCCTGGTGGGCAGAGCGTCACCCCTGGTGGGTGTGCCGGGTGGATCTCGGTCGGGCGCATGCGGGAGTCTGTCTGACTGTCTCTCCCCGTTTCCAGCTTCAGAAAAGTACAAAAAAAAAAAAAAAAATTAAAAAAAAAAATAAAGAAATAAAATAAAAAAAGAAAGAAGAGCATTGCCAGAAAGAGGGAACAGCTTGTGCAAAGGCCCTGAGGTGGCAACATAGCCAAGGAACGGGAAGAAAGTCAAAGTGGATGGGCTGGAGTGAGAGAGGAAGAATGGAAATAAATAAAGTTAGATAAGGAGCCAGGGGTCAAAACCTTGGGGTTGGGATGGGGTGAGTTGCAGTCACAATGAGAAATTCGGGCTTAATCTGAGTTTTCTAGCATAAAGGTGTTAGGAAGTTGAGTGAGAAGACACAGGTAAAGTACTTGGAAAAGCATCTGGTTAATTGTTAGCCTTTATTATGGCTACTCCTGGTCTTTCTGCATTCAGTACTGAAGCTGTCTCTTGTCTGCTAGCAAATTACAGACTTTCTGCTTTAGGAGCGTGCACTGTGCCCAAGGACACGCGGACTCGGCTCTGCCCCCCCCCCTTTGCAGGCTGTATGACTTGGCCAAGTCCCCTTCCTTCCCTGGATTTGTATAAAATGACTGTATTGCATCCCCTGCCCAGATGGCTACGATGATGAACCTCAAAGTAAAATGCCATGCTCAGAGCTGCTCATTATCTAAACTGCTCCGGCCGTTGAAGGTCAGAAGGTTCACGTTGGCTGGGACCTCGGGGCGGGGGGCGGGGGGGGGGACTGTATTCCGGCTGCATCATTGAACAGGTGAGACTCTGGGCTCTCCTGCAGGAAAAGGTCAGAGCATGGGGGTGGGGAGCCGACAGAGCAGCCCCACTCAAGGTCTTGGGAGGAGACTCAGTGTGACCTTGACTGCGCCGTCAGGGAAGCTGCCATCCCAGCAGCTTGTGTATCCCCCCGGGACCAGCTGGGAGCAAGCCAGGGGCTGCCATCTGACCCACCTGTGCGTTTCCCAGAGACAGACAGCTGAGTGCTGACTCAGGGAACTGAAACCCTAATGGTCCCCAAGTCTGTGAGGATGTTCTAATGAGCTGAAAAAAGCGCAAACAGAAATCCTTCCGGGCATCAGCTGAGGCACACAAACCTAATAAAATGAAACAAAGCACTTCGACATCCAAGCGTCGCTTAAAACCCAGAAATTGTAGAGCGATGTGTGGAGCTGTATCTTGTTAGCCCCTGATAGGCTGGGTGGCCTTGAACCGGTCTCCTCTCTCCTCCTCCGAGGGCCTCAGTGTCTCCATCTGGGAAATATGGGGATTGGCAAAGACAGGGGTCCCTACGTCCCCTTCTGCTTTGGCTCCCAAGGGACAGGCTTTGGTTCTAAGTCAGGGGTCTCAAACTCATGGCTCACGGGCCGCAAGTTTGAGACCCCTAAGTATTCCTCAGTGCGCACCCGCCTGGGCTAGGCAGCACCTGGACTGGGCCCCTTGTCTGATCTCTCTTGGGGGTCCTCCTCGCGGTCCCCCGTCCCATCTCTCCTCCGGACAGCGTCCACTGTCATGCTAGACGGACTGAGTTCCTCTCTGGCCACCTAACCTCCTTTCACAACATTTGACAGGGGTAGAGAGAGAGGCACCGTTTTCAGAATTCGGCCGTAGCCCCCAAGCATCGTGTATGCCAGGGGTCCCCAAACTACGGGCCCGCGGGCCGCATGCGGCCCCCTGAGGCCATTTATCCGGCCCCCGCCGCACTTCCGGAAGGGGCACCTCTTTCATTGGTGGTCAGTGAGAGGAGCATAGTTCCCACTGAAATACTGGTCAGTTTGTTGATTTAAATTTACTTGTTCTTTATTGTAAATATTGTATTTGTTCCCGTTTTGTTTTTTTACTTTAAAATAAGATATGTGCAGTGTGCATAGGGATTTGTTCATAGTTTTTTTTTATAGTCTGGCCCTCCAACGGTCTGAGGGACAGTGAACTGGCCCCCTGTGTAAAAAGTTTGGGGACCCTTGGTGTATGCTGTGCTTACAGAAGCGACCGCGCTAACCCTACAGTTATTTTGCATTTATGGCAAATCACCTACAAAGTGGGGTTTCCTCCTCAGTACTTAACGTAGCTGTCTCTTGCCCTCACCCTATGTCCCCTGGTCACTCTTTCTCGCAGTGGTTTCCTCTGTGTCCGTCCCTCTCCACCTCCTTCTCCCTCTCACCTCTCTCCCTTCCTCTTCGTCCCTCTCTCCGCTCCTCCCTTTCTGCCTGTCTCTCCCCAACCGTCCATCCTTCTCACAAGAGGAGGTCCCCCCTTGGGGACCCAGTAGCCAGGCCGAGCCCCTTGTACGAGACGGACATCCCTGCTCTCCGGCGGGCAGGAGCCCTGCCTCCCGGCTGGAGCGTGGCATCTGTCGTGGGTTTGTTTCCACGTACAAAGGGCATCGGTAATTAATGTGGGTAGTGATCAAGGAGCCAGAGAGGTGTTTATGCTCCTTGAGGGCTGCGATGAAACACCCATAACATTTAATGTGGTGCACTGACATTTAAATGTCAATTAACGAGTCCCCGTTCTGCTTGGCCGGCCCCTAGCTCCTCCGATGCGCGCTGCCCTCCTGTCTGCCTCACCAGCCCCGCTGGGGGCTGTTGGCGTGCGGATGGCCAGGCAGCCACGACAGGGGTGGGCAGGGTCGGAACGGGCGGAGGCGGCCATGAGGGCCTCCCAGGCACGGCCGACAGCAGGGTGGTGCCAGGCTGGGAGCACGGACGGGCGGGGAGTTGGCTGCAGCCTGTGTCCATGAAGGGGCTCGCGGGGCAAAGACTAGAGCAGTGGGCCCTGGCCGGTTGGCTCAGCAGTAGAGCGTCGGCCTGGCGTGTGGGAGACCCAGGTTTGATTCCCGGCCAGGGCACATAGGAGAAGTGCCCATTTGCTTCTCCACCCCTCCCCCTCCTTCCTCTCTGTCTCTCTCTTCCCCTCCCGCAGCCAGGGCTCCATTGGAGCAAAGATGGCCCGGGCACTGGGGATGGCTCCTTGGCCTCTGCCCCAGGTGCTAGAGTGGCTCTGGTCGTGGCAGAGCATCGCCCCCTGGTGGGCAGAGCGTCGCCCCTGGTGGGCGTGCCGGGTGGATCCCGGTCGGGCGCATGCGGGAGTCTGACTGTCTCTCCCCGTTTCCAGCTTCGGAAAGATGCAGAAAAAAAAAAAAAAAAAAAAGACTAGAGCAGTGGTTCTCAACCTGTGGGTCGCGACCCTGGCGGGGTCATATATAAATACATATTTTAAATAAAATATATATTTCCGATGACTTTAGGCAACCCCTGTGTTTTGGTCGTTTGACCCCCGCCGGGGTCGCGACCCACAGGTTGAGAACCGCTGGACTAGAGGCAGCATTTGACCCCTTCCCCTCTTGCCCCTGTCCCTCCAGGGCACTGCCTAAAGTTCACTTGTGTGCTTACCCCTCGGGCACAGAGCCTCTGTCTCTGTGGCCGGTTGCCCCCCAACCAGCCTGAGAGCTTTGGAGGCTGGAGCCCGTGTCTGAGTCATCTCTCCACTGCCCGTGGGGCGCAGGTACCCAGTGCCTGGCCTGGCACACGGTTGGGACACAAGCGTGGGCCACTCAGTTCAATGCCATACTTAATACATGGTTGACCGGCAGTTTTACACAGAAGTTATCTCATGTCACCGGCTATTTTTTCATCATTGAGAATGAAAGTGAAACAATCTAAATAAACTTCAGCATACTTTATTTATACATAATGAATTTAAATGAAACGTTGTCCATATCTGCTACATATTATCTTTTATACATATTATAGATTTTAGTAAAATTTTTTTTGGTGCGGTATACCGTACAGCAATCACCGACGTGTAAGGGTACACAACATGTTTTGCAAATAGATCTGGTTTCACTGCGCTTTCCTTTTGAAACATACACTTTACACGTTCTGGTTGGATTGAACATGACGAAGAAAGATTTTACAGTATCCTGGATATGTATGTTCAAACTGCGAGCGATTAGGAGATAGTCCAAGTTAAGCTGGTTGGACACTGGTTGTTTTCGTTTACCGTTCCTTTGACAAAGTTTGCGGTCTCACGCCTGGAGGAGTGGGAAGAAAAGGAGTCTGCGTGAGAATATAGAACAGTGTGCTGGTTTTTGAACTTCGACCCTCAGGGCAAAGAGTCACAAATACAATCATCCTATATGACCCTGTGTTTCAAAAATCAAAGTAGCCCGTGCAAGTGCAAACACGAGTTAACTCGTGAGCGGCCGACAGCATGTTCATTGACTGAGTTCACACTGAGTGGTGGGACGTATCCTCAGAACGGAGGCCAAAAATGATTAGGACTCAGCCCCGACCCCAAGGAGTGGATTGTGTTTTCAAAGACAAACGGAAAAGGCTGAAATAAATGGAAGCCCAGAGCAGAGGCGGCTGGCTCAGCGGAGGTCACAGGGAGGGCCCCCTAGGGGAGTGCACACAGAGCAGAAACCCAAACAGTCCGTGTGCGTTGGGAAGCAGAGGGAAGTCTGGGCGGAGGGCCCAGCCCCTGGCAGGGCGACCGGGGACGGATGAGCGGACAGAGACAGGGGACGCACCGGCTCCATCATGAAACGCGTCCCCAGGGGCCACGCGGCTGCATGGGGCTCTGCCGCCAGCCCTCGAGCTCCGTGAGTGCCGGGACCTCGTCTGTCTTGCTCATTACTGTATTCCCAGTGGCAGGAAGAGCACTTGACGCGTAGCGGGCGCCTGATAAACATTCATTGGGTGAATAAATAAATGTTGTCTTCTCTGGCTTCCCTTCCCTTGTCCAGGTCCCCAAAGCGCAGTGGGTCCCTGCAAGTGCATTTATTTTGCAACAGCCCTTTCCCAAAGCCGGGCATCCCGTGGGCATCCCATTCCCTGATCCTTGCACGCCGTCTACCAGCCCCTGAGCTCCCCTGTCTGAGAACGACACGCTCCATTTTCTCAAAAAAAAAAAAAAAAATGTGCCTTTCAACCAGCACAAATTTGCATTTTAAGTTTCCTGGAATTGTAGTACAGAGGAATCCGTCTCCCCGAGCCCCGGGCTCTCAGCTGCAGCTGCAGAATGGAACGCAGCAAGTGGGATGGACGTCTGCCCGGAGTGGGTTGACACCCTGGAGTCACACATGGGACCGTCTGGTCCCGCGGCTCCCCGCAGACCCCGGTCCCAAGGCAGGTGCCATCGTCCCCGCAACTCCGGAAAGGGAGCCCAAGGCCTGAAGCGCCAGGTTTCTAGACTGCCAGTTTGATATCCGGAGGCATTTCTCATCCCCACCCACACCCTCCCACAGCCCCCAGACTTGGGCCCGGCTGGAGACTTGTTAAGAGAGTCTAAGAGCTTCCCTCCCCCCGTCCACCGGTCTCACCTGCACTCTTGGTGAGGAGTAGCCCAGAGCGGAGGTGACTGTTGACGTGGCAGCCTGCTGCTCTCCACGGTGGCCGGGGCACCATCTGCAGTGCCTGACCGCGCAGGCGACCGTGGTGAAAGGGACGAGGCTCGTGATTGTTCCGACTGGATCAGTCAGTTGCTCAGTTTGTTGGAATTGCATCCCCGGTGGTCGCTAGTGATGGAACTACACAGGCTTAGGGTCCTGCATCTGATTGTTACAGCCCTGGTGTCACCTGACCACGTGCGGGGCTTCCTCGCCTGTCCTTCCCTGACACCTCACACCCAGCCTGGGGTTTCTAAGGCAAGGGGCTCTGCATTAAACATTTGGCATCAGTGATGCAGTAAAAGTTTTCCCTGGTCTCCCTTGATTATATCTTGTCTGGGAGGGATGTGAAGGCCTGTGCACACAGGTTAGAAGAGGTTTTATGACTTGGGGTGGAAGGTTCCCATCCTAACTGATCCCTGCCTACAAACGCCAGTCTTACACACACACACACACATGCACACGCACACGCACACACACACTCAGAGAGTCCCCACCCATACCCACCCCACCCTTCATCACAATGTCACACTGTGAACACATCAAGGAGTGGATGCAGGACAAAGGTCCACTGATCTCTGACAGCAGCTAATTGAAATGAGGAGCCCACGCCCCACGACACCCCAGTGGTCATCACAGATGCAGGGAGAAATCACTTGGCCTTCTATGAGTGATTGGTTTATTTTACCATTTCTGAGTCCTGTAGCTGTGTGTGTTGCATTAGGCACATTGCCTATTTACACCCAAGGCAACGCGAAGGACATATGACAGACTAGACTGGTGTTCTACGGGTGTCCAAATATTGTAGCTCGTCTTTTCTTATTACCCCATCCCTGCTTCGATGTCCTCGACATGTCCCTAAGGGTCCTGGAGGGTACATTGGGGGCAATGACATTTATTTGAACAGCGTCTTTCCACTGAGAGCTCAGTTGGGCTTCCTGGGCTGTAGCCAGAGAAAGCCCGGTGGGTTGGCACTGACCGTGGTCCTGAACCAGCATTGTCACCAGGATGAATTGCTGGGGGGCACAGATAAGAACTCAAGATTCGTGGATTCTCCCTACTTCCCCCACCTGTTGATCCACACTCTCTCTTCAGAGATGTGGCTTGTGAGTCTGTATCTTTCAAAGGACCTCAAATAATTCCCCAGCCCAGGCACGAGCACCACTGAGCTAGCGAGGACATCATATTGCTCCTCACCCTCAGAGACGGAGGGGCACCTGACCAACCTCCTCCGGATTTGTGATGGAAGGTTCCCATCCTAACAGACCCCTGCATGTGGCTTCTCATTACTTTTGTTTTTTTATTTTTACGAGACTTCTTTTCCTGTTTATGCTCTTACGGAACAAACAGGCCATTTATACTTATATTGTTGCTGCCTCGTGTCTTAGGAAAATCATCCGGTTTCATTCATTCAATAAGTGTTTGCACCAGTTATACTTATTAAGGTTTTATTTTTATTTGACAGGGACAAAACAAAAGAAAACATAAGGCCCAGGGAGACTGAGGGATTTGTTTCTGACTTAGCCTATAAGAAACAGAATCAGGAATTCAACCCGAGTTACCCGGCTCCATGTCCTGTGCCCTTTTCATAGACCAGAGCTCTGTGCCCGCAGTGCATTGTGCCCCCTCCCTTCTCTCCCTTTCTTGCTCCTCCCCCCCCCCAAGTGCAGGCTGCAGAGGAAATTAACATTCAGGGCACATTCTTCTCCCTCTGATCCCCTTAGAGAGAACAGCCTCTGCCTGCCAATTAGTGACGTCCGGATCTTTATTAGAGATGGGGACAGCACGTTCCACTTGTGCAAACGCCCTTGTATGAGTAAGCAGCCATGGGCCAGGGCCCTGGTTCTCCCCACCGCACCCCACCCAGAGCTCCTATGGGGGTGACTTGGCACCCCCATGCTGCTTTAGTCCATGCTGGAATCAATAGCTATTTATTAAGCCTTGTTCAAGGTCTGCACAGGGACGCATACTACCTCTGCCTAAGAGAGCCCAGAGCCTAGTGGAGGCTGTGGCTAGAGAGAGGAAAGAACTTACACAGGCCCTCTGCTCTTTTTGAAACACTCACAGTTTCTATTTATTACTCCCTCCCCCAAAAAAGTAGACAAGGAAAAGAATTAACATTTGATAACAACATCTGTGTGCCAGGCACTGCCAACCACTTTATATGCATTATCCCATTCAAATCTATTAATCATATACGGGAAGCAGTATGCTATTTGTTTCAAAGCAGGTTATTTTAAGTAGCGAAATCTAGGCTTGTGATCCTGGCCCAGCCACTTTGTCCCGGCGAGACCTTGTGTCGTCACATTCTTCATCTGCAAAATGGGAGGAAATGATGTCTGTTGGGAGAGGTAATTAGACCATGTATTTAGATCCCAGAGCCTTACCTCCACTTGACACAGCAAAGTGTTAAGATGCCTAACATTTAAGAAAATGAGACAAATGAGACAAACGCTGAATAGATGTTAGCGACAATTAAAAATAATGTATAGCCTGACCAGGCGGTGGCGCAGTGGATAGAGCGTCGGACTGGGAGGCGGAGGACCCAGGTTCGAGACCCCGAGGTCACCAGCTTGAGCGTGGGCTCATCTGGTTTGAGCAAAAGCTCGCCAGCTTGGACCCAAGGTCGCTGGCTCAAGCAAGGGGTTACTCGGTCTGCTGAAGACCCGCAGTCAAAGCACGTATGAGAAAGCAATCAATGAACAACTAAGGTGTTGCAATGAAAAACTGATGATTGATGCTTCTCATCTCTCTGTTCCTGTCTGCCTGTCCCTGTCTATCCCTCTCTCTGACTCTCTCTCTGTCTCTGTAAAAACAAACAAACAAAAACAATGTATATATGAGGGTGAAGATAGATGGGAAGAATCTCATCCTCTTCTAATCCCTGAGCTACCTGTACTATTACATGTTTTTTATTTATGCATTTAAAGGAAAAGGGAAAGATTGTATCGAACTGAACCTCTCGGAGATTCAGTAACCAGCCCAACGTCACACTGTGCCCCGAGGGGGTAAGACAGGGCTGGGAACCACGTGTTTTCAACACCCATGCTCACGCCCCTCGGGAAACAGATTTGCAGTGGTTCGGAGTCTTCATAGTCCCCGTCCATACGTGGACCAGTGTGGGCGTCTAGGACACTGGACCAGTGGTGAAAGCTTAGGTCAAAGCAAGCAACAAGGCAGAGGAGGGGGAGAATGGAAGTCCCAGGTCCCCGATGTCAGGAGCAATGCTGTTAATGAGAGTGGAACACCATGAAATGAATGGCTCACCCCAAGCACCTGAGGAATGGAGCTGGTTATTAAAATGCAAATTCATAAACCAGGAGAAGGAGGGAAGCAACAGAACCAGGTGGAAGGAAGCCCCAGCGTGGAGTCCGGACAACAAGAAGTCTGTGGCAAGCGCAGGGAGGTCCGAACAAGAATCTGATTCAGGGTCTGGAGGGCAGGGCTCTGTAGCTCAGGGCAGTGGGAACAGTTACCCAGACTGGCTGGAAACAGAACCGCGGAAGTCTCTGTTATCACACAGAACGGGACAGGGGTCAGGCGCGGGGCAGACACACACGGGTCAGAGGCAGTGGTACTCAGTGGAGGGGGATTTTGCCCCTGAGGATGTTTAAGATTATCTGGAGGTGTCTATGATTGTCACAGCTAGGGGGAGGTGCCCCTGGTCTCCAGAGAGTAGAGACCAATGTGCTGCTAAACCTCCTGCAATTACAGGGCAGCATCCCACAGCGAAGAAGTGCCCAGTGCCAAATGCCCAGTGTCACCATGGAGAAACCCTGGTCTACGGGACGAGGGAGAAGTGGTGAGGACGCTGGAGGCCAGACCAAGGGTCAGGTGGGAAGGCAGGAGGAGAAGAGGTCGGACAAGAAGAGCTCACGTGGTCCGGCGTATTAGGAGTGCGCTCAGGGGTCAGGCAAGACGAAGTCAGGAGGTGGAAACAAACTCCCAAGCTCAGGCAGGTCGGGCTCTATCTGATCGTGGAAGTAACGGAGCTCACGGGGCGATAGGAAAGGACTAGTGAGGCCAGAGCCTGGGAGAAAGGCCGTCGGCCAGGAGTGGTCCTGGTCAGCTTGGATGCAGAGTAAGTAAGCATGGTGGATGTGGGTCAAGGTGGTGGTGTACTCTGGACGGAACTTTGAACAAAGTCAAGGGGTGCCTCACTGCCAGGAGCCAGCAATGAACTATGAAATCTAAAAATTCCACCCTAGACCCCCAAGAGTCAGGGGCAGGTCTGAGGTGACCTGCAGTGGCTGAGCACAGGGGTGTACGGGGGAGCCCTGAGGGGGAGGGGGAGCCACCAATACCAGAGGGAGAGACCTGACCAATAGGCTCCAAGCAGGAACATGCAAACCAGCCAGAAAAACTATGGAGGCAGCTCCGTACTTCCTGTTCTGGCCATAGAGACACTGCCTGCTGCGGGCACCGTGGGAGTCTCACTGAAGAGCTGTCCGGAGCCCGGGCTGCATCCTGAGTGGAGGATTAGGTTGGCAGCCAGGATCAGAATGGCTCCCATGTGTAGGGCACAGGCCATGAAGTCAGACTACTATGCATGACCAAATGCCTGCTCCGCCATCTTCGACACATGGGACTTTGACAGGTCACCGCTCCTCTCTGAACCTCAGTTTCCTCATCTATAAAATGGGAGCAACAAAAGAGATCACTGCTGTGGATCACCTAAACCGTAGAGGACTTTGGCTGTTACTCTTGGAACGTGATTTCTTCACTGGCGCTTCTGAACATGTTGGTGCATTTTTTTTTTTTTTTTTTTTTGTATTTTTCTGAAGCTGGAAACGGGGAGAGACAGTCAGACAGACTCCCGCATGCGCCCGACCGGGATCCACCCGGCATGCCCACCAGGGGGTGACGCTCTGCCCACCAGGGGGTGATGCTCTGCCCCTCCGGGGCGTCGCTATGCCACAACCAGAGCCACTCTAGTGCCTGAGGCAGAGGCCACAGAGCCACCCCCAGCGCCCGGGCCATCTTTGCTCCAATGGAGCCTTGGCTGCAGGAGGGGAAGAGAGAGACAGAGAGGAAGGAGAGGGGGAGGGGTGGAGAAGCAGATGGGTGCTTCTCCTGTGTGCCCTGGCCGGGAATCGAACCTGGGACCTCTGCACGCCAGGCCGACGCTCTACCACTGAGCCAACCGGCCAGGGCTGTTGGTGCATATTTCCTGCGGTGGAATCATTCGTTCATTCATTCAACAAATGTTTCCCAGGCATCTAGAATGTCCCAAGCATATGCCGAACACTAAAATAACATGGAGGAACAGAGAGTGCTTTCTGTTCTGTGTTTACTGTACTCCTGAGGTTCAAAGGGGATATTCTTCAAGTTCACAAACACCCTCCTTAGGCCTAAGTACCCTCTATAAGATCCCCAATACATGACCTTGGCTTGCACACTTCTGGTGATGGCCAGTACACCACCTCCTGAGTGAGGCAGCAGTCTCCTGTGTTGAGCTAGAATCTTCCTGGGGCTGGCTTTTCCTCTGATGCTGCGTGGACTTGTTTATTCCTCTCCGCACTGCCTCCCACTGGGGGTTCCCGGTGGCTCACGGATTGCCCCTCAGCCTCCTCTCCCACGACATCCGGATGGTTTTTAGAGCCCGCACTATCCAGCCCTCCTGCTCAGTATGGGCTTCCATTTGTCTCTTCCCTCTCAAGGTGGTAAGCAGCCGATTGCTGCAACCCTGGATCCTTCTCCCAACAGTCACTGCCCCCAGGGAGCCTGGGGCAACCTCAGGAAGAGAGACAGAGCTCTCTGGTGGTAACCTGGAACATCCTATTACTCCCATATCGAGAGAACTAAGGGACTTCTCAGGCGCTCTGTTAAGGCGTCTGTCTGTTCTGACCCAGGGCGATGGAGCTCCCCCAGATGTGGCCCTGGGGACAGCAAGAGAGGGGCTCTTACTGCCTAGCTTCTCTAGAGTCGCCAACTCTTTTGACACTCCTGGTGGACATTCTGTGTCCCTGCCAGACATTGCTTTGGGAGGCCTGAGGCTGTGTTTTCCACACCGAACTGGAGGGCGGTCTAGCTTCCTATTAGGGTTACTACGTGAATAAGCTTTCCAACACACCTCCGAGATCCGGTTTCCTCGTCTGTCAGATCAGGACAATACAGTACTTAACTCATCAGGCTGTCCTGCAGCTGTGAGAGGTATCAGGCGGGAAGAAGAGACAGAACAGTGCCTGGCACTCGGTAAGCACTCGGCCACCGTCAGTTTGTCATTTTAATCAGCACAGAGGAGCTGTGCTCTGGAAACTTACCTCCCAGCAGGGGCATCGAGAGTGGGGAGAAAGGAAGGAAATTAGCAGGGAGAGAGGCAGAGAATGCGGGGCCTTCACGGGGAGACGAACATCCAGGCGTTTGATATCTGGCCAGTGAGGTGGTTATTGCCGCAGACAACGGGGATGGGGGCCGCAGGGAGCCCACACTCTGCTCTGCTCCGGTGTTTCCGCCACGTTGTGCCTGGTAAGAGTGTGGGGTCCAGGCCACACCCAACGTGAGCTCCAGCTGTCCCCGTAACCGGCTGAGTGACACCTGAAAAGTCGCTTCCTCTCTCTGAACCTCTACTCTCCATAAAAATTAAGGGAAAATGTATTTCCCTTAAAAGATCGTTGGGAAAGTGGAAGGAGAGAAGTCCCTTTCACCGTGCCCGGCATACATCGGGGTATGCCAGCAGCTGCAGTCTTCTTCTTATCATTATTTTCTTGATGGTAATCTTAATTATTACTGGCATTCAAAACATGAAAGAATGAGACTCTCCTTCTTTATTCCTGTGTCTTTCCCCCTTTGACAATGCATGCCAGCTACCCTGGCTCATTCTCTCTCTCTCTCTCTCTCTCTCTCTCTCTCTCTCTCTGTCCCTCTTTCCCCCTCCCCCTCCTTTTCTCTCTCTCTCTCTCTCTGTCCCTCTCTCCCCCCTCTCTCCCCCTCCCCCTCTCCCTCCCTCTCCTTTTCTCTCTCTCTCCCTCCCCCTCCCCCTCTCCCTCCTTCTCTCTCTCTCTCTGTCCCTCTCTCTCCCTCTCCCTCCCCCTCCTTTTCTCTCTCTCTGTCCCTCTCTCTCCCTCCCCCTCCCCCTCCCCCTCCTTTTCTCTCTCTCTGTCCCTCTCTCTCCCTCCTCCTCCCCCTCCCCCTCCTTTTCTCTCTCTCTGTCCCTCTCTCTCCCTCCCCCTCCCCCTCCTTTTCTCTCTCTCTCTCTCTCTCTCTCTCTCTCTCTCTCTGTCTCTCCCCCTCCTTCTCTCTCTCTCTCTCTCTCTCCTCCCTGTTTTCACTGCCCCAACAGGTTGCAAAGAAGGCTGGAGGCTGGGTTGTAAACGGCCAGCTCTCATGTCTTGCTCTTATCCCTCTCTCCAAAACCTTATCAAATATTAAAAGCTGTGAAATAGGAGGCAGGTTTTTAATCATTTTAATCACAGCATTCCTCAGCCGGTTCAGAAGGGCTCGGAGGGATCAATTCAGAAGTGCTAATTATGCTCGCGGCCCCGTGCCAGGCCCCGGGTCAGCACGGGAGCATGGTGACAGATGGTGGGTCGCGGGGAGGGCTCCGGCCCGGCGGGGGCACCAAACAGGAGGCGGGAGATGCCTCGTGGGAGGAAGTAAGCTAAGTCACGCCAGGTTAGGCATCAGGGTTTAAATGCACACCAAAATCAATTGAAAATCAACTTAGTTTTATTACATTTCTCCTTAAGTGACGGGTGCTTTTAGTCTAACAGCGCCAGGGAGGTATTCATCATTACCCTGATGTATCAGTGAGAAAACCGAGGCTAAAGAGTGGTGAGCCTCCCGAGACCCAACAGAAAGCGTCACGGCTTTGTCCAGCTCGGAAGCCTGCACTGTGACCTCTGGGCTGCCATCACTCTTGGGTTGGGGGCTGCTGCAAAGATGTCCAAGGGGCTGCCGCCCTAGATGGTAAAGGGGGGAGCACTCTTTACCAGCCCCCACCCCCCATCTGTTCATCTGCCCCCCGCCCTCTCCCCTGCCCCACCAGGTTATCTTATGCACTCTGGCTGACTCTTCTCCCCTCTGACCACTGGGATGTATCCACTCATTCCAGACCCCCAGTGAGCATCAGCCCTTCCCGAGAGCCCGTGCCTGATGGCCCAGCTGTTGCTCACCTCCCCGGTCTCATGTCTGGGCAGCCCCTCCACCCCTGCACCCCCACGCTGTGTACCCCGGCCGGACTTCGCTTCCAGTCCTGTTCTCGGACACCGTTCTCTCTTGCCTTCTTGCCTTCGCACGGGCTTCTCCCCGACCTGGAACGACTCGCTGTCTCACCCGCCAGGTCTCTGCCGAAGCCTCGGGTCTTCCTGGAAAGATCAAGGACTCCTCCTCAGGTGTTTAACCCCAGTTGCTACTGTTATGGCTTTCCTCCTGCCACAACAGCCAGCCCTTCTGGGGATGGCTTGTTGGCACCACTGGGATGCCCTTGGCTGGCCAGCCTGGAAGGGGGCAGAGAGCTTGTGTCCCTGAGTGAGCCCTGCCGCCCAGGGACAAGCACGGCGCCAGTGCAGAACCAGCACCTGGTGGACAGCGGCCGGGCGAGTTACCTGAGTGAAGGGACTCCGTGTAAAGGTGGGGATGTCCAGAGCTGTAGGCCGTCGGGAGCCTCTGTAGCTTTGGGCCGGATGAGGCAGGCACGTGGGGGAAGCTGGCCATTTGCATATACAATAGAGAGGACTATTCTTCAAAAATCACAAGAAATATGTCTTCCATCATTTCCCTTGAAAAATGCATCCTTCTTTATCTATCTTTCATTTCCCCGTATTTAATAGAGATGTGACTACAGAGAACTGTGTCTCCGCTGTAAGACAAATAACACTGCACGCGCAGTGACAAATGACGACCCGAGTAGTCTACCTGTCGGCCAAGATGAAAGGCAGCGTTGGAGGCCCGGGAACAGAGCCGCACAGAGCCTGTCTGCAGGGACAGCTGCCTCTCGGCCCAGGCTGCTGGTGGGTGCCCAGGGGGACGTGGCCACATCCCCTGACCTTTCAGAAGAAGCTGGAAATACACTGAATCATGTCCAGATTTTTCATTTGCCACACACACACACACACACACACACACACACATGCTGCACGTACACACATGCACACGAATGCCCACAGTCACGTACACATAAAAACAAACCAGCCAAATGGAACATCTGCTAAGACGTTTTGGTTCTGAGATCGCAACTTTGGCATAGGTGTTCCTGCTGAGTAGAGACAAGCTCCTTGCAGACAGATCCGAGTAGGACCCCCGACTCCCCAGAATCCCCCCAAAGCCTAGGGTGGTGTGCCCCCAGAATGCTCCTCTCGTACCATCCCGGCAGTCTCGCGAGACTTCCGCACATCCCAGTGCCCAAGGAGAAATATTTATAACCCTACCCGGCTGCATGAGCAGATCGTGGCGCCGAAATCACGGGCACATGGTCCCTGCTTCCTCTCCGCTGTGGCTTCGATGCTTCCAGACTCACTGATTCATCAGGCACCTCGCGGTTTTCACTGGGAGCTGTACACCATTACGGACTGGAAAAGAAATAGGCATTTGGGGACTTGGCCTCTGGAACAGCCCCCCCGGGGAGGGGCTGCTGACGGGCCTCTGGCCCATGTGCGCTGTACAGCATTGAAATGGGCTGATTCACCCCCACCCCCGTGAGACCCTCACACCCCCAAGTCCCGACGGAGCTCGGGGAAGCTCACCTGACCAACACCTAACAGGACTGTACGCCAGGTATTGTGCCAAGCACACTGCATAGACTGTCTCCTCGAAGCCCCGTGATGCCACGAATGTCTTCGAGGAGGGAGAGGCCGAGGAGCCTTGGCGGCCCCAGGACTGGTTTACGCAGGAATTTCAATGAGGCGGAGAGAGGTTGAGCCCAAGGTCACAGCAGTCATCGGCAGTGGAGCAGAGAGCGCAGCTCAAGGTCAGGCCCAGCCTCCGCTCGGGCATCGTTCTCTTACACCAGCCCTGCGGGTCCTCTCGTCTCTTCCACGCTGTCTGGACAAGAGGCAGGTTTTGCAGAAACTGCAGTTACAACAGAGCTTCCATGCATGGTCGGCGGGGACTGCTGGGCCTTTTATTATGCGCCTACTGTGTTGACGGTCAGTGTGACGGTCAGCGCTTGCAGCGGGGGAGGGAGAGGCTCTCTCTTTTTCCCATTTCCTGGTGAACAGGCCCCGAGCTTTCTGTCTGGGAAGGTTCCAGCCTCTGCAAACTCAAATCCTTGGCAATGTTCTTCAGGGGCTGTGAACTCTCAAGGGCAACATCTTTTCTAAATTTAAAGCTTTTCATCTAAATAATAATAATGGAAACCTCGGTTGAATAGTCTAAGATCCTGTTTTAGTCACCTTCTCACAATCTATGCCAGGAGTCATCAGACCACATCCCAGGGGCCCAGTTAGCGCACCGCCCGCCCCCCCCCCACCCCCCACCCCGGCTTTATATGACCTATGAGCCAAGAATGACTTTTACAATTTTAAGTTACTAGGAAGGAGGGGAAGGTCAAAAGAAGAAGAAGGTTCCACGACAAAAAAATTTTGTGAGATTCGGACTTCAGCGTCCACTAGAGTTCTGTGGCACCCCCCCCCCCACAACGCTGATGTGATTTGTTGGCGTGTTGTCCTTGGCTGTCATCGCAGTAAGATGGCAGAGTCGCGTCATTGCCCCCCGGAAACCACGGGCCAGCGAGGCCGGGCTTACTCACCCTCTGGCCCCCTGACGGAAGAAGTTCACCAACCCCTGATACGTTGACGCGAGACATGTCCAAACCCGTCGAGAACTTTTACGAGTTTCTTTGAGCCAAACTGATGACGGTTGCCGGGAAGCAGAATCTCAAGGGACTGACACACAATGCTCCGGGAATGGATGGTTTTACCACTTGTTTTATACGTCAGAATCCGAGGGGGTTCGTGGAAGTCCACAGGTGATCGATGAGGGAGGCGGGAGAACTCAGCCCGGGCGAATCTGTGGGACTGGATGAAAAGGAAAAAGCGAGAGGCGCATATTTCTCTTCCGTGGGGGGCAGGGGGGGGTGTAGGATAGTTAACAGTTCACATGGACAGCCCGAAGGTTGGCATTCGAAGAACAAGATGGCAGGGAGGGGCCTGGGGTCCTGTGCTTTGGTGGAAGGTTGTGCCCTGAGGGGTCTGGCAGACAGGGGTTACTCTGACATCCCAGACATCTGTCATTATAGATGCAGAAAGTCAAAGGTCTAAGGTAAAGATTGACCTTTGTCAAGGAAGACACCAGCCTAGGACACGACTCCCTGCCATGACTCACTTTTAGGCGGAACGTTTTTTTTTGTTTGTTTGTTTTGGTTTGTTTGTTTTTTTGTATTTTTCTGAAGCTGGAAACGGGGAGAGACAGTCAGACAGACTCCCGCATGCGCCCAACCGGGATCCACCCGGCACACCCACCAGGGACGACGCTCTGCCCACCAGGGGGCGATGCTTTGCCCCTCCAGGGTGTCGCTCTGCCACGACCAGAGCCACTCTAGCACCTGGGGCAGAGGCCAAGGAGCCATCCCCAGCGCCCGGGCCATCTTTGTTCCAATGGAGCCTTGGCTGCGGGAGGGGAAGAGAGAGACAGAGAGGAAGGAGAGGGTGGGGGTGGAGAAGCAGATGGGCGCTTCTCCTATGTGCCCTGGCCGGGAATCGAACCCGGGTCCCCCGCATGCCAGGCCGACGCTCTACCGCTGAGCCAACCGGCCAAGGCCTAGGCGGAAAGTTTTTAACGTCAGTCCATCCGGTTGTGGTTGCCTGAGGTCTCTGAGTTTGTAAGACGGCCACGGTGGCCTCCGCAGAGCTTGTCGGGTCCCGCCTGCGGCCCCTTCCTCGTCTTACGGTGTCCACGTTCGCATTGGGGCTTCCGGCTGACTTGGGAAGCCTGATGGTTTTGTTTTGGGTCTTGACAACAAGCACAGAAAGACTTCGGTATCTAGGGCACCTGCATGTGAACAGATGCCTTTTTCCAGTCGTTCCAGGAGGGAGAAGCCGGGAGAGACCTGAGCCATCACAGAGTAAGGTAGACAGACAGGCATGGCTGGGTGAGGCGTCCAAGTGTCAGCCCCACGCAGAGTCCCTCTGTCAGCGGCAATTCACCTCGCGGCCACGCCGCTTCTCATTCCACTATCGCTGTTCATTTGAAGTTTATTGTGTTTGCAGTCTTAAAGGTATTTAATTTGGGGGGAAAAAAATCTTCTGCTTTATAACTCTATAAGAGCTGTACGCGTAAGGATTTTATACCTAGCTTTATGTGTGCCTAGATTAAGTAACATTACGATAAAAATAATTTAAGTCAACACTCCCCCCAAATTTTTCCCTATTAAAAAGGGCATACATTATTCAAGTGTGAGGAGGAGGAATGGATGCATGAAAAACCAATGACATCGTATCTTTTTTTTTTTTTTTTTTTTTTTTTTTGTAGTTTTCTGAAGCTGGAAACAGGGAGAGACAGTCAGACAGACTCCCGCATGCGCCCGACCGGGATCCACCCGGCACGCCCACCAGGGGCGCACTCTGCCCACCAGGGGGCGATGCTCTGCCCCTCCGGGGCGACCAGAGCCACTCTAGTGCCTGGGACAGAGACCAAGGAGCCATCCCCAGCGCCCGGGCCATCTTTGCTCCAATGGAGCCTCGGCTGCGGGAGGGGAAGAGAGAGACAGAGAGGAAGGAGGGGGGGTGGAGAAGCAAATGGGCGCTTCTCCTGTGTGCCCTGGCCGGGAATCGAACCCGGGACTCCTACACACCAGGCCGACGCTCTACCGCTGAGCCAACCGGCCAGGGCCTGACATCATATCTTTAAATCAGTGTTAACTGTCTCAGTTGCCACCTGCCCCACCTGGCAGAAAATTCAATCTCGGTTATTTGGGGGGGGGGGTCGGCACCCCGATCCAAGGGGAGAGGAGATTGTGAAATAACAGCCCAAAACTTAGGCTGGAGCCAGGTTCTCATTCTAGGGTAGTGACCAGTTTGTAATATTGCTCCTGTGTCTGTATTGCATCTCTGTGAGCTGGTGCCCACTGTCTAGCCCTAGACTCTGCTGCTCCGGGTGGTGCCTCAGAATGGCCCCTCACCAGCTTCCTTCACGCCCACGCAGTCCGCTGTCCCTTCATCCTCTCTCCTCTGGACACAGCAAGCACAGTTTTTCTCCAAAGAGCCTTAGAAGGATAATGCTAGCATGATTGTCCTGCGTGGGGTGGCCAGTGGAGTGGGAGAGGACAGCTAACAAAAACGGATCTTTTATCCTGAGCGAGGGCACGTCCCCGAAAGGAGTCGCTTACACACGTTTGTGGTCTTCCCACGATGCCAGGTTTATGAGGGGCAGCCTGCCCAGTAAGCTGATAGAGTCGCAGGCAGGTTACACACAGAGAGGGGGAGCTCGGTCCATAGAGGCGAGCGTCCGGCGCAAAGTCCAGGCTCCTTGGCGGCATCTGCAGGTGGATAGATGGGCGTCATTCTCAAGCCCTGGGGCTGCAGGGGCGGCATGCGTCTGGCGGAGTGGAAGTCTGGCAGGGCTCTGAGCGTGACCTGTGGTACACAGCAAGGTCAAGTGTTGAGTGGTCGGAGCTCTGAGTTTTTAAAGCCTACCATGGGCAGCGGTCCCACTCATATCTGTGCCCAGATAGAGGACTTATCCAAGTGTCCAGAGACTTGTGGTTTGGGGCGTTTCAGGCCCCTCCTCAGGGTATTCCCGTTATACCCTATTAGCTCAGTCTTGACATAGCACTTGACATACTGTCATGGCTGACAATGACTCCACATTAGATTGTTGAAGGTGTCCAAAAAGTCCGCTCTGTTCATGTTATAGACAGTCTTTCTTCTTAATAATTCACTTTGTTATATAGAAAACTTTTCTTCTTCTTTTACTGAAAAGTTTTACCCAGGCATTGAAGATGAGAGAGTGAATGGAATCTGCTGGTCACCATCTGAGTTCCCCAATGTATCAGTTAGTATTGCTGTGTAACAAATCACCCCAAATGTAAGGCCTTAAAACAATTCAAAAAATCATTTATGCCCTGGCCGGTTGGCTCAGCGGTAGAGCGTCGGCCTAGCGTGCGGAGGACCCGGGTTCGATTCCCGGCCAGGGCACACAGGAGAAGCGCCCATTTGCTTCTCCACCCCTCCGCCGCGCTTTCCTCTCTGTCTCTCTCTTCCCCTCCTGCAGCCAAGGCTCCATTGGAGCAAAGATGGCCCGGGCGCTGGGGATGGCTCTGTGGCCTCTGCCCCAGGCGCTGGAGTGGCTCTGGTCGCAACATGGCGACGCCCAGGATGGGCAGAGCATCGCCCCCTGGTGGGCAGAGCGTCGCCCCTGGTGGGCGTGCCGGGTGGATCCCGGTCGGGCGCATGCGGGAGTCTGTCTGACTGTCTCTCCCCGTTTCCAGCTTCAGAAAAATGAAAAAAATAAAAAAAAAAAAAAAAAAAAAAAAAGAAAAAAATCATTTATTTTATTCACAAGTCTAGAATTTGAGCAGGACTTAGCAGGGTGGCTCGTCTCTATTCAGTGTGGAGCCAGCTGGGGACCAGAAGGATTCACATTCAAGATGGCTCTCTCACATGCCTGTGAAAGTGGTCTGACTGTCACTTGGGTGCTTCAGGCAGGTGCCTTGTTTCCTCTCTATAGGAGCTTCTCCATTGGCTTCTTGTTGGGGCCCAATGATAGATGGTGACTGAGGGCAACCAGACTGCTTACATGGTAGCTAACGGCTTTCAAGGACAAGTATTCTAGCAGGTAAGGGAGAAGCTGTATCACTGTTTAAGATCTAGCCAGAAGTCAAATCATATCACCTCCATCACATCCTGTTGTCTGGTATTGTAAGAAAAGCCCACCCAGTTTCAGGGAAGGGGCCATAGACCCCCACCTCTCAATTGAGAAGTGGCAGGTTTCCAAAAAGCCCATGGGAGCGAGCATGTGGGTCACAAGCATCTTTGGAAAACATAATCACACCCGAGTGTTAGCACAGACTAGCCTTCTATTCTGCCACCATTTTCCATCATAAAGTAACTGCCTGGGAGGGTGACTTCAAGTCTCCAAGCTTCTGTGACACTTCCGTGGAAGTGATCACAGAGGAGTGTAACCTCGGGCCAGCGCTACAGTCATTAGAGATTATATGTAAAAGGTTTACCTGGTACCCGGCTCCCAGGATTTGCCCAGAAAATGTCAGCTTCTTTTTCTCTTCCCCGACTTCATCTCAGTCACCCTAGACAAATTCAAAATGTCATTCTTCTTGGCAATCACCTTGGAAGTATTTTCCCTCAGAATAAAAAAACCTGTGTGTGTTCATAAATTCACAGGTCACACATAGATTGTTAATCAAACACTGGCCTTTTCAAAGCAGACTCTTGTTTCTAAGCTGCTGGCTATTGGAAGGAACCCCCGGGTCTACGGGTGAGGGAATTCCAGACCTCCCCCTAGCGGGGCTGATGGAAGGAAGGGCCACCATCTGTCTTTCCCAGGAGGGTGACTGACTTCCCCCCTTCAGTCCCAGCTCCCCTGAGATTTTCCTGAAAGCCCTTTCAAGGCTAGCCCCGTTGGGAATGTTAGCACATCAGACCCCAGGCTTTGGTGGGGAAAAAAAAAATGTAAACACAGACCTGATTTTTCATTTTAAATGAAGCCAAGCATACTGCTCCCAGCAGATGCCGAGTGACTCAATCTGTCCTCTCGGTTTTGAAGGGAACTAAAGAACAACATGGTAAAATAAAGCAAACAGCACATTTATTGGTTGATAAAATGCTGTTTTAGTCTACCCTGGCATTATATGGTGATTGCTATGCTGCGAACATCTGTTATTAAATCCAGACTTCTGTTGCCTGGATACATTGAGTCAAAAAGCTGGAACAGTGAGAAATCCATTTACGTGTCTGTTGCATGTGAATGTCAGAGCTCATATGATGCCTTTTGTCTTCATGCTGACGGGATCTTTTCATGTGCGACATTTCGCCTGTTAATGCAGACTCCGGGCCAGCACTGTTTTTGTCTGATTAAAAATGGCGTAGGACACAAACAGTGTTCTCTCAGGTGCTCTGTTCAGTAGTGTTTGGAGACCGCAAGGTGCAGTTGGAAAAAGTGGGACCTTTTTAATAAAGCGTTCATACCAAATGACCCAACAATTCAAATTCTAGGGACCTCTTCCCAGGACATGTCAGAGCTGGACACATGTATTTAAGAGCAAGGATGTCCAATACAGTGTTACTTATATAAAGCCCCCCCTCAAGATGTTAAATAGTCACCAAGATGCACATAAATCAAGAGCCTCGTGTATATTGGCAGCAAATGCCATGTTACATGGAATAATATTTGCCAGTCCCCTCTTGACAGACCGGGTTTACCATTGTTTACCAAATTACACTAGCCTCAACAAATGTTTCAGTGAGCAGCTTTATGCAGGTGTGACTACTACTTTCATATAGATTGGTAGACATGGGATTGTTAGGGTAAAGGGTGTATTGTATTAATTGTTCGGTCTGTCAGCAAATGTGGCTTGAATACTCACTATCTGGGAGGCAGGCAGTGCTGTACACATGGGGGGGGGCAGTGGTTTTCACCTTTGTGAAGCCAACAGAGTGCGAAGGGGGGAAGGGAAACTAGGGGATGCCCATCGACAGCAGTGGACGCCAAGAAGGGGGCTGAGAATGATGGAGAACCAGACAGAGAACTCTGTGTGCCATCGATCAGAAGACACTGAAAGAGTCACCCCAGAGCTAGCAGTGGTTGCCCAGGACTTGTGCAGCTGGCGAAACTGGCATATTTACCCATTCACCAGATATTGGTCGAACACTGACTAGATGCCCGGCTATGTTCCAGGCAATGAGGACCCAGCAGTGAACATTACCGATAAGCTACCTCGAAGTAGGAAATGGACAGTAAGTTTCAAAATGTATACAGTCCGTGGAAGAAATAGGGAAGGATGAGGGTGAGGGGTGTACTTAGACTTGCCAAGGAGAATCTCTCTGCGGAGAGGATATTTGAGCTACAATATGAATATGGAGGAAGGGATAGCCATGGATACATGAGATTCTAGGTTGAAAGAACAGCAGGAGTAAAAGCCCTGGGAACAAGCTTGGTATGTTTCAGTAACAGAAAGAAAGCCGTGAGTGGAGCCTATTGAGCTAATGTGAAAATGGCTAGAGTAAGTGTATCAGTCAGCAACTCTCACTATAATGCTGTGTAACAAAACCACCCCCAAAAACTCAGCAGCCTACAACAACTAGATGGGACTAGAAACCAGGTATGAATCTGTCCATACTCTATTCTCTTCCCATCCATATTCACTACCTTCATATGTACAGATCGTCTGCTCTGAGAGCCGCAGCAGCCTCCGAATGGATTGAATACATAAGAAGTATTCTTCATCAACATGCCATGGCTCTCAAACCCTAAGGAGAAATACCTATTGAGCAGCTTAAGTACTTACCATCCTGGGCCTCGCCCCCGGAGTCTGATTTGGAAGGCCTGGGGAATGAACCAGTGTTCTGCATTTTATAAAATCACTCCAAATAGTTACAATGAAGATAGTCTGTGGACAATGGAAAATGTACCAAAAACAGCCCCAGGCAGACCAGAGAAACTGTCTCACCTCTTAACCTTTCAAAACTGGCCCTCGCCCCACCTTTTGGCAATGTCACCAAACACAGGGGCATTTTTAGCGCGTACATCTTGTCACCGTGATGCCATCCTGCTGGCCCAGCCCCGGAAAGCCATGAGTTAACGGCATCTCCTGGGTACAACAAACCTCCCCTCGGGCTCCGCTCCCCACTGAGCTCTGCTGGATCCCCTGGCCTGACCGTGACTGAGGGGAGGCAGAGGCTCTTCAAACAGTCCTGCCCTGCGGAGGTTTCTTGGGCTTTGAAAGCTCCTCATCCCTCACTCAGAGCCGGATTTGGCTTCCTGCTCGGAGGCAGGACGACCCGCTGGGCCAGGACTTAGAGGGGCTCACAGGGAATCAAAGCAGCATTCTTGGCCTTTTACGGAAAGCCTGGCGCTTCCTCTCTGATCCCTGCTGGGGTGGGGGAGACATTCAGAAAGCTCATTACCGGCTCCTTACTTTGCCCAGAATCAGTTCTTAAACGCTCTGGGATGAACAGCCCTAAACGGGAAAGAAAAAAAAAAAGTGAAATAACGAGTTTCTTACAAGTTCATAGATACGCCTGATGCTTTCTGTCAGGCAAGGGTTTAGCCTTTTCTGCTCTAAATGTGATCTTCCAAGTCTTTTAAGGAAAGATGGCTGTCGGCCGCCTGGTCATTCATTGCTTGGGAGTGCCACCCTCCCTCCCAACGCCTCCGCCATCACACCCTGGTCTGTGCCCCACTCTAAAGATGACACAACAGCTCCCAGGGACCTTTGTTAGAAATGCCACAGGGAAATCACTTCCTTGGTTTCTACTAACAGAAATACCACCTCTAGAAAGACGAGGCAGTAATAGCTAACATTAATTGGGCATTTCCTGTGTGTATTTTGCATGCCTTAGCCAAGTTAGTGCTCGTAACAATCTCACGAGGCAAGCACTGCTCTTTCTCTTATTTCCAGATGACGCGGTTGAGGTTCTGAGAGGCCTAGGTGTAAGGTCACATAGAGTTGAGGTCCAGACCCAAGTCCTTTGACTTCAGGACCCAGACCCTCAGCCGCCCCATTGCCTCCTCTTCGCTCTGCATCGGGCAGACCGTGCAACGTGGCTATGTTCAGGCTGGAGGCATGTTGACATCGATGACCCCTGGGCGTATCTGGGGCATGGATATTCTTAAGGAGTGAGGTTTCAGCACGGAGACACGGTAGTCTCGTGGCAGAGACTAAGCAGAGGTAAAGAGGGACAGGACATGAAAAGTAACTTCAAATACTTCAAGATCTATCAAGGGGCAAGGGATTGGACAGACCTTTATGAGCCCAAGAGTCTCAGGCCCAATATGGAAAAGAAAGCTTTCAAATACTCAGACGTATCCAATAAAGGGTTGGGCTGCCTTGGGAAGCAGGAATCTGTCTGTCCCTAGAGGCATTCATGCAGAGTCTTGGCAACTTCTCACTGGGCACAGTTTTGAGGGTTCTTAAGAGTCAGGTACAGATGACTCCAATAACTTCTTTTCTCTCTCTCTCTCTCTCTCTCTCTCTCTCTCTTTTGTATTTTTTTGAACTTAGAAGCAGGGAGGCAGTCAGACAGACTCCAACATGCGACCAGGATCCACCTGGCATGCCCACCAGGGGGTGATGCTCTGCCCATCTGGGGCATTGCTCCATTGCAGCTAGAGCCATCCTAGCACCTGAGGCATAGGCCATGGAGCCGTCCTCAGCGCCCGGGCCAACTTTGCTCCAGTGGAGCCTTGGCTATGGGAGGGGAAGAGAGAGATAGAGAGGAAGGAGAGGGGGAGGGGTGCAGAAGCAGATGGGTGCTTCTCCTGTGTGCCCTGGCCGGGAATCTAACTCAGGACTTCCACATGCCGGGCCGACACTCTATCACTGAGCCAACCAGCCAGGACCGGCCCCAATAACGTTTGAGGCCCTTCTGATCCTGAGTTTATGGAATTCTGCTGTAATTCACCGGGAGCCCCCCTCTCCCAAGAGCACTTTCTCTTGACATTCAAATGTCACGCACAGACACCTTCCTAAGAAGGTAGGTGTTCTTCTTCCCAGGCAATGTCTTCTTGGCCTGGAAGGCAGACTCTGTGACATTACTCCACATCCAGTCCCCGGCAGATGATCTGTCATGAATCACAGGTGACTGGGGCCAGATGGGACCATGGAGTTCGATGACTCAGACAGAGAAACTGAGGCCTGGAGACAGAGACTCACCTGCCCAGGGCTGAGTCACGTGAGACTCGGGGCTCCCAAGTCTAGAGCTCTCTGCCGGCGCCAGTTCCCACACCACGCGGCCTCGTGGCGCGTCCAGTGTGCAGGGACGTGGGCCGTCTTCTCATCCAGCGTGGCAAATAGGACTCACATCCTGTCCCAACTCTTTTCTTTCACTTATTTTTATAAATTCTAGTTGACATTCAGTATGATATTCGTTTCAGGCATACAACATAGTGTTTAGACACTTATAGACTCTGCAAAGTGATCACTATAAGAAATCTAGAGGCCCTGGCCGGTTGGCTCAGTGGTAGAGCGTCGGCCTGGCGTGCAAGGGGTCCCGGGTTCGATTCCCGGCCAGGGCACACAGGAGAAGCGCCCATCTGCTTCTCCACCCCTCCCTCCCTCCTTCCTCTCTGTCTCTCTCTTCCCCTCCTGCAGCCAAGGTTCCATTGGAGCAAAGATGGCCTGGGCACTGGGGATGGCTCCTTGGCCTCTGCCCCAGGCGCTGGAGTGGCTCTGGTCGCGGCAGAGCGATGCCCTGGAGGGGCAGAGCATCGCCTCCTGGTGGGCAGAGTGTCGCCCCCTGGTGGGCGTGCCGGGTGGATCCCGGTCGGGTGCATGCGGGAGTCTGTCTGACTGTCTCTCCCCGTTTCCAACTTCGGAAAAATACAAAAAAAAAAAAAAAGAAATCTAGAACCTACCTGGTACCACTCCTAGTTATTACAATGTTATTGACTAGATCCCCCCCGACTGAGCTTATCACTGGCAGTCCGTACTTCTTCACCTTTACCTTTCCCGCCGGTGCCCACTTGAAATTCACTGCAACTGGTGTCCCGAAGAGCTGTTTCAAAAGGATTCTGGAGTCACATCTGGGTTCAGTTGGAAGCGAGGTCTGGGAATCATTTCTGACGGCTGCCGCCTCGGGTATCGATGGGGAAGTGACGACCTGTGTGTCCCACGGATTCGGCATCGGTTGAGCTGATCTGTCTCGACGGCCTTCTGATTGGGCAAGCTGAGCTCCCGAGAAGTGGCGGGCGTGTTGCAGAAGAGGTGATGAGGTGAGAGGAGGCTTTAGCCACATCACTTCCGAACACCATTTCAGGGTATCTGCATGCCGACGGAACCCACCCCTCCTGGGGCGTCACCACTGCCTGTGGAATGAAAAGGATGCATGGTTGCCTTCAGCCCCGGCAGCCCAGAGCAGATGACAGGTGACATCGAGGTGGTTTGAATAATCTCTGGCTCATTCCCACAGAGCTGCTTTGTCCTGGCAGGTGGCTCAGTCCTTTCCTTGGATAATCGTGAGCAGGTTCTTTAAGATCTTTTTGCTCATTGGTAAAATGAGGGATCAGGCTTCCCTCACAGGGTTGCCACGAGAAACAGAGACAATGTAATAAGCAAAGGACTGAGCGCCACCTGACGCTTCACAGCGGCTCGATAAATGGCAGCAGGAGCTAGCATTATAATTCTGCATCTGCCCCCTGGTCCACCCTGTGCGTCAGCCTCTTTCCAGGCTGTTCACAGGTCAGCAGCAGCGGCCGCCCAGAAACATGGCCAGGGACACATAGGTCACCAACTCCGGGCTTTTGATCTGGGCAGATTTTTGGAGTCCCTTGTCTCCAAAGGGAACCTGGGACCAGCCTTCTAGCTGACCAAGAAGGGACAAGTCAGGACGGAAGGCTAGAAAAGGTAAGGATAGCTCTGTTACCTCCATAACACTTCCCCCCCCCCGCCCCGGCAGTCCCCCTTCATGGGGACTCTCCAAGTCCACACCCACAGTCCTGAAGAGGGGGGGGGGGGCAGAGACAGTGACAGGGAAGCTGACTGAGGGCTTGATGTGGAAGGACCGCACGTGTTCTCGAATTACAGGGGAGCAATCTGTCTCCCAAGCCTGGATTATAAAGAGCAAAGTGTTTTTTAAAGACCGGCGAACGAACCGCTTATATCTGTTTGACAACAGAGCTAGCAGGCAGTCACCTCGTGAGTCGTCCTCCCAGCCCCTGAGAAGCTGGCAGCAGGATGGTGATGAGCGTTCTCAGACTCTGTGGGTGGGAGGGACTTACCTCCAACTAATGGGGAAGGGAAGAGAACAAGGGAGTGAACATTTACTGAGCACCTACTATGTGTCAGCTGCTTGACAAAGTATGAGTTCATTTAATCCGCACCACAGTAGCGCTAAGAATCCTTCCGATCATAATAACAATAATTAGCAGGGAGATGGCCGAAATTTCCGATGGGAACAGCTACCAGGCACTTGGCATTTGTGGTGGGTGTAGCCATCCAATTCAGAGGAGAGAGAAGTGTGAACTCGTATTTCTGTCACTGAATGTCACATCCATCTTGAGCCCCTGACCTTCTAGGCAGCAGGACCTTAATCTCTGTGCTTTTCAGTTTCTCTCCCAAACTCTTTCCGACAGCTGTCTCTGAGCTTGGGGCCGGGGCTGAGAGGGAGGGAGCGGGGAGCGCATCTGGGGTCAGGGCAATCAGTCCTCCTTGTCCTCATCTCTATCAGTCAGTGAAGGCAGAAACCTGACTCCCACCCCTCCTGGGGCGTCACCACTGCCTCCTCCGTGTCCCACCCCAAGACCTCCGCACTCAGGAGCTGTCTGTCTTTCTGGGCACCGTGGGAGGCTGCGGTCTCAGCCCATCTTTCTCGACGACGTCTCTGCTGCTCGCGCCCTGGGCTGCGCCCAGAGAGACCCCACAGCCCAGCCCGTGCCCCAGCTGCCTTCTCCCCTCCACGCCGATTTAGGGTTCTCTCCTCTCCAGCCCTCAGTGACAGCCAGCATCCTGTGCACTCTCCAGGGGTCTTCAAACTTTTTATAAAAACCGCCCACTTTTGCAGTGCTGGTCAACCTGGTCCCTACCGTGCAACCAAACAGCGCTGCGATTGGCCCATCATGAAAGCTGGAACGCCCACGGTAGGGATCAGGTCGACCAGCACTGCAAAAGTGGGCGGTTTTTATAAAAAGTTTGACGACCCCTGCTAGCCAGCCCCCTCCTCTGTTCTTTGAAATCTATCATCTGGGGGCACAGAATGATCTTCGGGGCTTAGGCTCTTAGGCTCGGGAAACCGAACATCGTCCGGCCTGTCCTGTTACATCCCCCCGCCCGAGGCAAAGGGGGCGGCTGGGCAGATGCGGGGAAGGACAGCCCGAAAAACCTCAAATGTGATCCTGCGGCCTTCCTGAACTGGACTGCCCGGTCGAGGGAGAAAGATTTGTCCTTGTGTTAACATGGCGGGCACAGATGCTCAGAATGGACGTGTGCCCTGTCTGAGGCCATGGGGGGAGGGGGGGAGGTTGGAGTAGTGGCACCGAGATGGGGCTGGAGCCCCCATCTGTCCGACCCCACCCCCTGGAGAGGTAACAGGGCTGTGCCACCTCCGCTGCTGGGTGGCGGCTGCCTGGGGAATTGCTTTGAGAATTCCGAAGGCTGCGTCTGAACTTGGTGAATAAAAACATGCAGTGATCTATTAGCAATGTCTGTCATGGGCGCCAGACCGGGGAGCGGCCACCCACGGGGCACCAGTGCCGTGCTATGCTCCCCCGGACTTTGTGCTCCTTAGAAACCCTGGTTTTCTTTTGTTGGCTGGCTAAATGCGTGAGTGCAGGAATGATTTCATTTGACTTAGAGAAGGGGTTTGAGGCAGGAAGTGAGAGAGGCCGCTCGGGGCCCCCGGGAGGCCCGGCTGGGTGGTGAGAGGAGGGGAAGGGAGGCTGGGACCTGAACTCGGGAAAGCTTGGAATGGCAGGCTTGGAAACGTGTGAGCCGTGGACGGTCTGGGCTCAGGGGGCTGATGTCAGAGAAGCGGCCTGGAGCACCAGGATCTGGCAGCGAGGAGGAGTCGGGGGAGAGCTTCGCAATTAGTGGGAGGTGTCAGGGGAGGTGCCCAGCCCACGGGAGAAGAAGGTCACCGTGACAAGGACAGGAAGATGTGGAGAAAGGACTCACAGGGCTCGGCGGCTGGCGGAGGGCTCTTTTCCCTAGTGACTCACACTCCTTCCTTTCGAGCTGAATTTCGGTTTTATTTTCAGCTCCCATCAGTGGTAATAGAGAAATCCAGGTGCTGTGTTTCCCTTGTTCCACCTTCCTCTCTGCAGCTTCCTGGAGCCAACCCCCCCCCCCCCCCATTCTCCCGAAGAGCACAGCCGGCCTGTGGCCCCATGGCCCTTTCCACAGTGGTCCCCCGAGAGCTCCCAATGTCCAGCGCAAGGTCCGCCCTTCACAGACATTGGCCCCGTCCACCCCCATCCAGCCCTATGAGGCAGGAGCTCCTGGTGTCTGTTATCTTACAGGTAGGAAAACTGACATTCAGAAAGGCAAAGGAACTTGCCTAAGGTCACACAGCTAGCTAATAAGTAGTAAACCCAGAAACAAAACCCTTTTTTAAAAAGAAAATATGAGTTCAAAGTTCGCTCTTTCGACTCTTTGCCTCTGGCTTAATTGAGCCATAAAAATTCGCAGGTCGGGGTGTCCTTGGAGAGCATCCGATCCAAAGACGCCCTCCCTTGTTAGAGGAGGGGGTCCAAAACCCAGAGAGGGGTTTCGAGGCCTGTTCTGTTTTGGATCAGCCGTGAGCTGGAGGATGAGCTGGCGCTGACCGTGGGTGAAGGCGTGAATCCGCGGGGCAGGGCTCGCTGACACCTTCTCACACCTTCCGCCGTGTTCCCCCCGTCAGGGGGAAGCACATCCTGTCACCTCCTCGCTCCCCGACAGCGGCCTTACTTAACAAGGGCTGAATTCAAGACGTCTCTCCAGCCAGCCCCTCCACCCGGTGCCTCCCCACCCACCTCGCTCACAGATGTTCAGCTCCGCCTGCCCGTCCCCAGACACGCCGTTTCTGCCCGTCACCAGGCCCGTGGTACCTGTGAGCTTGTCGGGCCCCGCCTCTCACCCCCACGGCAGAGGTAGTGCTGTTGTTATTGCCCGAGCGGTCAGTGCAGCCGGCAGCATCTAGAGGTCAGCCCGTAACGGCATTGTGAGTGGAGGAAACTAGAGCTGAACATCCCTCCTGGGGTAGACAGGGCCATCCGCCGAATGGCTCGTGACAGGTGTTCACGTGGAACTCCTCTGCAGGACCGCCCACACCCCTCTCAGGAGCAGGGCCATTTCCCACATCTCAGTGACCACGCTTGGGAGTTCTCCATCCCCAGATCCTGGCCTCTGAGCCCTGTGTGGGAGGCGCTGCTCTTTCTGCATGTCTCTTGTAACAACTCCCAAGTAGGAGGCTGTGCCCCTGCAGGTCGGGAGGCTGGAGAGCAGAGTGGTTAATCGCATGGCCTTTGATGTCAAATGATCCTCCTTTCCAGTCTCAACTTCCCCTCTCCCTGCTGGGCAAGCTGGCCCACCTCCCCGAGTCTCCGTGCCCCCCGTCTATAAAATGCGGATAATATCTACCCCATGGGGTGGTCATGTGAATTAAATGTGAACATGTCTGGAAGTGTTTGGGACAGTCACTGGCTCATAGTGGGGGTTCCATAATTGATGGTAATAATAATAATAATAATAATAATTTCATCATCAACAACAACGATAATAAAAGTAATATAAAGATTACGCCTGTGTAACCTTCACATCACCTTGTGTATACTAGGTGCTATCTAATAAGATGTTGTGATCAGGACGGTGATGGTGATGATGATCATGATGATGTGGAGGAGGAGGGAGAGAATAGCTGAGCATCCAAAAGCCCTCATGGGCCTTAGAAATCACAGGCTAGCCATTTGTCACAATAGAAATACAATGAACTTTGGAGCCAGACAGTTGTGCTTAAATTAATTACCCATCCGCCTGACCTGTGGTGGCGCAGTGGATAAAGCGTCGACCTGGAAATGCTGAGGTCGCTGGTTCGAAACCCTGGGCTTGCCTGGTCAAGGCACATATGGGAGTTGATGCTTCCAGCTCCTCCCCCCTTCTCTCTCTCTGTCTCTTCTCTCTCTCTCTCTCTCTCTCTCTGTCTCTCCCTCTCCTCTCTAAAATAAATAAATAAATTAAAAAAAAAAATTAATTACCCATCCGCCTGACTGGGGAAGTCACTTCGTCTCTCCTGCTCTGGGCCTCTGTCCCTCACCTTCGACAGGGCTGTTGGCAGGAGTAGATGAGGCTATGCCCTATGAGGCAGGAGCTACTGGTGTCTATTATCTTACAGGTGGGAAAACTGACATTCAGAAAGGCAAAGGAACTTGCCTAAGGTCACACAGCTAGCTAATAAGTAGTAAACCTAGAAACAAAACCGTTTTTAAGAAGAAAATATGAGTTCAAAGTTTGTTCTTTCAACTCTTTGCCTCTGGCTTAATTGAGCCATAACAATTAGCAGGTCAGGGTGTCCCTGGGAGAACATCCTCAGTGCTTAGCACCATACCTGGCAGAGCACACGTTTGATGGACGGCAGGCAGTGCTGTTACCCTTGCAGGTATACTGCTTTGCATGTGCTCCTTGAGGACAAGGACCTCATTCATTTATCCGGTAGCCATTTATTGAGCAGCGTCTCTGTGCCTGTCTCTATGCTCAGCACGAGCCAAGCAGTGGGGGACCCTCCGGGGGGAAGACAGACCAACAACAGAGATGTAATTATGATACAAGCGGAGTTGAATGCCCTGAAGAAAACCAACAGGTTGCGTGGTACAGGGATGGGCGGGAAGCATTCGTTTCCTACCACTGTCTCAAATTCTCACAAACTCAGGAGCTTAAAAACAACACAAATTTGTCATCTCACAGACCTGGAGGTCAGAAATCAGAAAATGTCTGTACGCCCTGGCCAGTTGGCTCAATGGTAGGGCATCAGCCTGGCGTGTGGATGTCCTAGGTTCAATTCCAGGTCAGAGCACACAGGAGAAGTGCCCATCTCCTCTCTACCCCTCCCTCTCTTACCTCTCTCTCTCTCTCTCTCTCTTTTTCTTCCCCTCCTACGTTCATGGCTCGATTGGAGCGAGTTAGCCCAGGTGCTGAGGATGACTCCACAGCTTCCACCTCAGGCGCTAAGAAGAGCTCAGTTGCTGAGCAACAGAGCAATGCCCCAGATGGGCAGAGAATCACCTCTTGGCGGGCTTGTCAGGTGGATCCCCGTCAATGCATGCAGGAGTCTGTCTCTGCTTTCCCTCCTCTCACTGAATTAAAAGGAAAAGGAAAAGGAAAGAAACTGTCTAATAAGTCAGGGCCTTGGATGTGGTTTAAATTGTCCTTATAAGAAGGAAAACTTTTCTGCTGCTTCACCCAGAAGGGGAATGGCTGATTATCTAAGAATTCTATTTTTAATTTGTTGAGGAACTGCATCCTCTTTTCCAGAGCAGCTGTCCCATTTCCCGTTCTGATGAACGGGGTACCAGGGTTCCAGTTGCTCCTTGCCAACACTGTTTTCTGTTTTTTTACAATAACCATCCTTAAGGGGGGTGAGATGGCATCTCATTGTGGTTTTCATTTGCATTTCCCTAATGATTAACGTTGTTGAGCATCTTGGCACATGCTTCTTGGCTATTTATGCCTCTTTGTTAGAGAAATGTCTGAGCGACTGCCCCCACTTCTTTATTTATTTATTTATTTATTGTATTTTTCCGAAGCTGGAAACGGGGAGAGACAGTCAGACAGACTCCCGCATGCGCCCGACCGGGATCCACCCGGCACGCCCACCAGGGGGTGATGCTCTGCCCCTCCGGGCATCGCTCTGTTGCGACCAGAGCCACTCCAGCGCCTGGGGCAGAGGCCAAGGAGCCATCCCCAGTGCCCGGGCCATCTTTGCTCCAATGGAGCCTCCGCTGTGGGAGGGGAAGAGAGAAACAGAAAGGAAAGAGAGGGGGAGGGGTGGAGAAGCAGATGGGCGCTTCTCCCATGTGCCCTGGCCGGGAATCGAACCCAGGACTTCTGCATGCCAGGCCAATGCTCTACCACTGAGCCAGCCGGCCAGGGCCTGCCCCCACTTCTTTATAAATATTATCCCTCCTCCTTGGCACAACCCTGTGAGGTGGGTATTATCATACCCCATTTTACATTTAAGCAAAGTAAGCCCTCCAAAAAACCAGAGGGACTTATCCAAGGTCGGAGATGACCTAGAAAGTGACAGAGCTTGTATTTAAACATTATTCTTCCTCTCTCCAAACACCGAGAGCATTCTATTAAGATGACTGTGTCTACACCGAACTCTATAGTGTTGGTTTACTTATCTGCCTTTCCCCTGTCCCACCCATATGCGGCTTGTGAGTGCCTGGTGGCCAGAGCCTGCCCCTTGCCCATCTCTGACAGGGTGACAGGGACGGGGCGGGTGTGAGGATGAAACCTCGGAGGAGTGGGTGGCAGGACGCACGGTGTGCCTTCGAATGCTCGGCGGAGGCGCCCTGAAGCCAGGTTTCCTCATCTGTGAGTTGGGGGTAGTCATTCAGTCCTCAGGAGCCCATTGGGAAGGTTTGAGCTCCTACCTCTGCAGAGTGCTGAGCCCGGCACCTGGTGCGTGGAAGGTGCTGACTCCGAGGTAGACAGGGTGGCCGCTGCGATGGGAGCTACGGGCCAACCCGGGAGACGCCTGGGTCGTCGTTCCTGCCTCTGCCTGCCTGCCTGCCTCCTAGTTGGGGAGATAAAAAGCTGAAGTCAGCACACAGGACAAATGTGCTCGTATGTAGATTATCCCAGGGCCCGTTATCCCAGGAGAGTGTGGACACACGGGGTGCTTCCGCAGGGAACCAGGGCTCAGGGAGGTTAAGGAAAAGTGGCTTGTTTATATCAAGTGACTTGGTTTTTACCACACACACTTTTGCACACACTTGGAATTTGCACACATGCTACCTTTTAGAAGAGGGTGCGCATACCAGGACCACGTGGCCTGGGCCTTGGGGATGAGGGAGGGGAATGGACCCCTGAGAGCAGAGAGAGACTCTTCTGAATCCATGTGGCTTCTACCTGCCAACCTTACATGCCCCGGAGACCCCACAGCTCCCGCCGGCATGAGGCACAAGCCCTCCCAGGGAATCACCTCACCAACTCCCAGAAGTGCTTACCGGAAGGAACCTGCCACCCACTTCCTGCGTCTCCAGCACCTAATGGAGTTATCATGAAGAGGGGAGCGCTTTTCATCTACTCCGGAGGGGCGTGGGGGGGGCCGGGGAACACCGCCTTCCATCTCGATGACAACAAACTCATTCTTCACTATAATTAAAATGTCACTTTGATAAATAATTCCATCAGCCCCCTTCCACCTATGAATAGCTTACCCGCTGTAATTTGTTCGCATTCTGCTGAATTAGAAGTATTCAAGGGAGAATTTAAGGGGTGTTTAGGCAACAAAGATAAATCGGGTATGTGTTCCACCCTCCCACAGTCCCTCATTAAGCGAGACATCATCCCCGGCTGGGGGGGTCCCTCTTCCCTGTGTCTCAGTCAGTCCTTCCCAGAGTCGAAGGAGATGGAGGGGTCACCGCGGCAGCACGCGCATCAAGAGCGCGTGTCGGGGCCTTCCCGTCCCTGCCACTGCCGTACGAAGGGGAGCGGAGCACACCGGCTCTCACTTCAGGAGGGATATGAACTTGGACAAGTCAATTAACCTTTCCGGACCTCTGCTGTGTAACAGAACACAAGAGGCCCCTTAGGAGATTGAGTCAGGATATAATTCTTGCTCAACGAGGAGTCACTTGCCAGTTTTTGAGCAGCTCCCCATTTTATGGTTGGAGGACCCAGGACTCCAAAAGGAGTGACTTCCCCTTCATGACACAGCAAGAAAGGGGCGGGCCCGGATCTTTGAATGCTTGGCAGTGCCCCACACGGTCTGAAGCACACGGTAGGAGCTCCACGAATGCTCCCGCCATTTCCTCGTGTTTTGCTGGTCCATCTATTGGGGTTACATATGATGCACAGAGCCAGCCATGGGGTGCTGGACACCTGGACGCATCCTGGATCAGCCTTTGCCCGGCGTAGAAAGAGATGGCATTTAGTTGTTCCCCTTCTGAAAGAGGGGTTTGGCTACTTTGTAGTCAGAAAGCCGGGGTTCGAAGACAAGGTCCCCCCCTATGGGGCTGGGCATGGTATAGACCAGGGGTCCCCAAACTATGGCCCGCGGGCCGCATGCGGCCCCCTGAGGCCATTTATCCGGCCCCCACCGCACTTACGGAAGGGGCACCTCTTTCATTGGTGGTCAGTGAGAGGCCCATAGTTCCCATTGAAATACTGTTCAGTTTGTTGATTTAAATTTACTTGTTCTTTATTGTAAATATTGTATTTGTTCCCGTTTTGTTTTTTTACATTAAAATAAGATATGTGCAGTGTGCATAGGGATTTGTGCATAGTTTTTTTTTATAGTCCGGCCCTCCAACGGTCTGAGGGACAGTGAACTGGCCCCCTGTGTAAAAAGTTTGGGGACCCCTGGTATAGACTCTGTCTAACCATGGGGTGCTTTCTTTCCTGTCAATTGGAAATGACAGTTGTCCCCTCAGTGAGTTATGGAAGGCAGTGCCTGGCCCATCAGTGTCCACATATGGCAAACATTAGCCCTTGTTCATGTTGCGTTTCTCATGAAAACGGTAGCAGCTACCCCTTGGCCATGTGGTCTAAAGTGCTGTGTGCACAGCTGGATGGGAGGGAGCATTCAGTCCGTCTAACTAGGTCACCACTCCTTCAGAAAGGTCCCCCCGGGCCATCTCCTTTGCAGCGTGTGTTAGAGTCCATGCCAGGGCCACCAAAAATGCTGCCAAGGTGCTCCCCAGGCCTGGTTCCTCCCAAGAGCCCCAAGTGACAGGTGTTCACCGGTTGTGGCGTGGCCGGGGATGGGAAGGGTGAGGGTGGGAGGTAGGGGCGGGGATGGGGAGTGGGGCGGGTACAAGCAGAGGGGAGGCAGCGACGGCCTCCAGTGATGTGTCTGCTCTGAGACTGAGCCCGCGGGCTGTCAGGTCAGGGAGCTGTGTCAGAGACGGTAGGGGGACCCATGAGCATGACTCACAGGTCGGTGTGACTGGCTGGGGAAGCAGAGCACGCTGCACGCTGCCCACACTCCCTGGGCTCCACCCGCGCCTTTAGGAAGATCAGCTCTTCCCGGAGGGAAAGACTCAGACCTACGAGCCAGGGGTGTTCCTTGTGTTTGCACTGAGCACTTTGCCTGGAAGGGCTCTGATAGCAAAGCCTAGGACGCTGGAAGGAAGGGGCTCCTGCCTGTGTCCCCTGCAGGCCTGTCAGGCCCGATCGATGCCTTTCCCATCCGGGGCACAGTCTGTGGCGAGCTCAGTGTTCAGAATGTGGGGAGAGGGGAAAGGAGAAGGAACTAACATCCACTGAGCACCTGTGTTAGCCCGTCCGGTCATCATAAGGACTGTGCAGGATAAGTATTTTTATCCCATTTGACAGAAGGGGAAGCTGAGATTCAGAGGCCTAAGTTAATTTTGCCAAGGTCACACTGCTAACAAATGGCTGGATTAGAACCCAGGACTCTGGCTGCAAAGAATCGGGCTCACCCCTTCACCCTGTGCAGGTCTGCATGGCGGGGTCAGGCCGGGCCATCGCCCTGCAGGGCCCTCTGGCAGCCTCAGGGAAGGGGTGTGCGAGGGGAGGTGTGCCAGGACGAGCCCTGGGGCAGTGAGCTTCATGCAGCTCATTCCTGACCTGCCCGAGAGCAGGGCTGCCCGGAGTGTGAATACAAGCTCCTGGAGGTTCCTCCTCCGCACTAAGACGCAGGGGGGCCCGGAACGCTGTTTCTGCAGCTCCGAGAACACGGCTCTGAAAGCAGAGAAGGGAAGTCGTATGCAAAGTGTCCGTCCGTCCGTTCTCTTGTGCCCGAGAGTGAGCCAGGAATCCAAACACTTGTTCTAGCAGATTGGTGTCCCCAGCTCCACCCCCACACGGTCCAGCTCCTCCATCCGCCCATTTGTAAATCAGCACCTTGCTCTGCAAAACAGGCACCTGGGCCACGTCTGCCTGGCACACCCACAGTGCTGGCTGCCAGGCCACAGAGCTGGGGACCAGGACTCCAACCTGAGCCACAGCCAAAAGGAAGGAAACGGATCACAGAGAAAAAACATCATCCCAGCCGCGTGCAGCAGCGGGGACAGCGCTGGAGCTGGCAGGGCCCAATGGGCAGGTGGCGTGCCCCCAGCCAGGGCCTTCCTTCCTCTGGGCCTTAGCCGTCTGCAAACAGACACCACTGGGCAACAGTGTCCAAGCCTCCTCCAGTGTGGGCCTGCTTGCTTAGTAGGATTTGGCGGGGGGGGGGGGGGGGGGGGGGGCAGAGCAGGAGTTGTGCTCAGGGACAGAGGGTGTACAGGAAATGCAGGTGCTAGAAGCGAAAGGAGTTACCCTGAGGGTCCCCAACCAGTGGGACTGAGGACAGAAGTCAGAGTCAAGGATCCGAGCATCTGGGAAGCAGGTAAGCAAAGCAGGGGAGAGTTGAGTGTTATCAGCTGACACTGAGCAGTCACTGTGTCCCGGGCAGTGCTCAGTGTCACTATATATTCCCTCCTCTTAGCCCCACAACCAAGCTGTAGGTGAGTTTTATGGGGAAAACTGAGGCACAGAGCATTTAAGCTCCTGTAGCAGCTGCCAAAGGGTTGCACCAGGCTGGCCTGGCTCCAGCGTCTAAGCTCCTCACCACGGGTCTACCCTGCCTCTGATGGCCTTGGTCCAAGGCTGTCATCTCAGAGCAGGTGTTTGGGGCCCAGAGAGTCCTCTGGCTCGGTCCCGTTGAACGGACAGGAGCAGGACAGTCCCCCGCAGCTGCGGCTGTGGCGATCCTCTGACTCACACGGAGGCGGAGGGGACGGAGGGGGGGCCTGAGTCCTTCACCCTCCCCTCCCTGTGAGGGAAGAGCTGTCACGACCACAGCGGGGCTGGGCCAGTCACCTCCGCAGCCGTCTGATCGGAACCTCTTCACGGAGCCCCGTCCCCCAGCACACGGAGGGGCCGCTGAGCCTTCCCCCTTTATCCTCCTTTGCGAAGCGACTTCTCATCCTGCCCCCACCCCATCCCCGTCCCCACACCCACATCCACACCCTCCCACCACCTCCTGCTGGAACGGATGATCGTGGATTTTCAAAATGAGATAAATCTGGAAGATGAACGTATCCATGAGCCCATAAAAGGGTCATGAATCACTGGCCCCAATTACTGCCTTCAATCCTGACAGGATGAATCCCCTCAAGCAGGTTCTCCTTGTCAGACAGACACGGGAGGCAGTGCCACCGGATAACATCGTTCCACGCCAGGCTGGTTTTGGTTTCCCAAGCCAGCCGACACTGTTGAATTTGCAGCTCACTTCTGATGCTGGAGAGGGGAGGAGAAGAAGAAGAAGAAGAAGAAGAAAAAAGTAAAATTTTAAAAATATATTTAAGTTAATATATATATATAAAATAAATTTTACAAATAAACATATAGATCCAAAGTTGAAAATAAATAGGCAAGTGATATATATTTCAGCAAATATATAGCTATATAATAGATAAAGAAAAAAAACAGAGAAAGAAAGAGACACTTTCATGCCAAATAGAAAAGAAAAAAGATAAATGTACCCAATCTGATTTTAAAACCTGTTTGAAAAGCCTGTCCGGAATTGTCAGAAAAGGCCCCGGCCCCCACAGGAAACGGGTCCTTGCCAAAGCCCTGAGCCGCTGCCGAGCTCTGCGCCCCCCACCCCCCACCGCCCGTGCCTCCTGGTGACTTGTTTAGAACCACCGCAAATCAGAACAGATCGCAGCCAACTCCAGTCTCTCTCTCCAGCCCTCAATCACTCGTAATCAGACCGTGTATTTTAGCAACAAAATCTTCCCTGGATGAACAGCTCATTCATCTGCCTTCTCTCAGCCCCACGCACTTTGAATGGGAGATGAGAGGAAGCCACCTGCTTCTCTGGCAGCCGGGGAAGCTGGGAGAAGGAAGGAGCTGCCAACCCTCCCCCCTGCTTGCTAGATGGCCAGCAGGAGCCTGGACCAGCAGGAACCTGCAGGAGAGGTGACCAGCCAGACAGGTGCCAAAAGGAGTCATCTGATTCCACATTTGGTGACTGCCTGCCCTGTGCTGGACATCTGGCCGTGGTCGCAGGGTTCAAATTCTGTTGCTGCCATTTTCTAGCCATGTGACCCCCAGACAAATGACCTGGTCCTAGCCTGGTGAGTAGAAAAGCAAACCCATGCACAATGAGAGGAAAAGCAGAGAACCAGGACTCGGGTAGACTTGGCTTTGATTTCTCACTTTCACTCTCAAGAGGACAGGCATTTTACTTCTCTGAGCCTCGTTTTTCTCTTCTATAAAATGAGGACAGTAATACCTAGTTGGCCTCTCTCCCAGGGTTTTCTGAGGTTCAGAGGAGCAAGAGAGATGGACGCACTTAGGGTTTTACAGGCGGGAGGCAGAGGTGTTATTTCATCATTAGGAACCTTATATAAACCCCTGTGCCCTCAGATCAGAAGAGCTTGTCTGACTAAAAGTGAACACGCTCAGAGCCAGGGCAGAGCATCTGCCTGCTGCCTGCCTGGGCACTGCCCATTTTCAAGGGCAGCTCAGGACATTGCAGAAGAGGAGGTCTGAGTCTTGCATGGAATGGGGAGCTTGGGAGGCACCCATGTGGGCACCTTCACACCACTGAAGGACCCTTCCTCCCCCACGAACTCTGTGCAATGTAATGGTGGCATCTGCTTAGTTTTCCCGCCTCTCAAATAAGATCAGGGCAATTATTGTTAACCACTGCATAACTCTGGGGAGTTACAGTCTCCTTATCTCATGTAATGAGTCGCCCATCATTGGAGGCAATCAAGTAAAGCCTTTCTGGTCACTGATGGAGAAGGAGGCAGTAGTCAAGGGGAGTACTAAAGTGCCCTACCACCCCAAGATTCCATGATGCTCAGGACTGTGGGGTGGACATGGGCGTGGATGGGTCTGAGAGGGGAGAGGGGGAGAGATCAGAACCCTGTGAATGGGGGGAGGGGGAGAAACCAGAGGACACAGGATGCTAAGCACATACATTTCGTAACCTCTCCTTCTCTTTCTCCTCCTCCAGTACTGACATGAACGAGTTATTTGAATGAGGACAGACAGGGGACTTAGTTCAAACAAATCGCTATTGAATGGAAATATAACAGCATGTCCCCGCCCTTCACTCCCTTTCCACTGCCTGTGCCCTTCAGGAGAAAACTGGGGCCCTGCCCCGTAAAAACAACCTCATGGGGTAGATTCTCTGATTGTGACCACTGCAGATGATGGAACTGAGGCCCAGAGATGTGAATTAACTTGCTTGGGGTCACACAGCTAGTTAGTGGTAGAGGGAGGACTTGAACTCAGGGTAACTGGTCCTTTCCCTGCCTCACCTTTAGTTGCTCACCATCGGGAACTCTCGGCCAGGGCCACGCGGAGTGACCCGCATTTCCCTGAGTACATCATGCTGTAGTTGGCTTTCGGGCCTTACCACAGGCTGTTCCCTCTGCCTGGAATTCTCTCCCTCTTTTGATATTATTTCCCCCCCACCCAATCCCTGCTTGTTCTTTAAGATCCAGTTTAAGGTTCCCTTCCTCGGGGAACCTCCCCCACCCTGGACAGACAGCCCAGACCGTGCTTCTCACAATGCCCTGCGAACGAGGATGTCTTTGTCATCGTCCCCCGGAGTGTGTCTCTTCCACCGCCCTGTCCGAGGGCCTAGCTTGGTCTTCTGCATCCAGTAGGTGTGTGCTGTTCGCCGGGACCAAGACAGCCCAAGACAGGGTCTGATTCAAATCTCCACTCCACCATTGGTTAGCTGTGTGACCCTGGGCAAGTGAGCCAGCTTCTTGCAGCCTCAGTTTCCCCTTCTACAAACTCGTCTTCACAATAGATAAGGTGTGCCTGTAATGTCACGGTGCCCATCCGACGAGATAGCTCAGATGAATTGATTCCCCCGGGGCCTGGCAGGCGGCGGGCGGGCGGCCCGTCCATGTTTGGAAACGCCGCACGTTGGACTTGAGCTGGGATGAGTCAGACTTTGTTTTAGACCCCAGCTTCGACGCTTACCATCTTTGTGACCTTGGACAAGTCACCCAGCCTCTTTGAAATTGTTTCCTCCTCTAAGAAAATGGGCTTCAGGTGAGGGCTTAAATCAGAAGGCCGTTGTGAGGATTAGTGCTCGGCACACAGTGAGAGCTCAGCGTTCCCTCTTGATTGTCCAGGCAGACACGGTCAAGTGCACGTTTATCGAGCTAGGCCTGCCGTGCGCGTGGGGTTGGGAGCGCGCACCCCTCCGTTCGGTCCACACGTCATGTCACCAGGGAGGTCGACCCGGGGCCCGCCCAGAGCGGCATGCCCGGCAAAGGACAAGAGGGCCTGTGAGGGTGAAGGGAGCGGGCAGAGCTGACTAGACAAGAAGGGGCCCCTGTCCCCTGGGACTTTTGTTTTTATACATCCACCTTTCCTGAGAGGTGACCCTGGGTCACCTGTGGCATTTGTAGGAGGAGGTGTGAGCAGGAGGATAGACACGGACTTGGGACCGGAGCGCCCTGGTGTCAGGCCACCTCCTGCCATGGACCTGCCGTGTGACCCTGGGCAGGTGGCACCCCCTTCTCGGAGCCTCGGTGTCCACAGTCTTTAAAAACAAACGCACTGGCCCGGGCCGGTTGGCTCAGCGGTAGAGCGCCGGCCTGGCGTGCGAGGGACCCGGGTTCGATTCCCGGCCAGGGCACACAGGAGAAGCGCCCATTTGCTTCTCCACCCGCCCTCCTTCCGCTCTGTCTCTCTCTTCCCCTCCCGCAGCCAAGGCTCCATTGGAGCAAAGATGGCCCGGGCGCTGGGGATGGCTCCTTGGCCTCTGCCCCAGGCGCTAGAGTGGCTCTGGTCGCAGCAGAGCGACCCCCCGGAGGGGCAGAGCATCGCCCCCTGGTGGGCAGAGCGTCACCCCGGGTGGGCGTGCCGGGTAGATCCCGGTCGGGCGCATGCGGGAGTCTGTCTGACTGTCTCTCCCTGTTTCCAGCTTCAGAAAAAAAACAAAAAACAAAAAAAAACAAATGCACTACCAACATCACAGATCTTTGCCAAGAACACCCCTGCCACTGCCAAGCTCAGGCCACCCACCTTGTATCGGCTACGTGTCTCTTTCTGCCCTCTCCTCCCGAGCAGCCCTGTCCCAGTCTGTGTGCAGGAGCTGTGGACTGGGCTGCCGTGCCCTTTAAATACCCCAGCTCTGGGTTGGGAGCTAATGGCACACGGCGGCAGGGATGCCTGGGAGTCACCGCAGTGTGGAAGAGAATATGGCTTCATGAAAATACCATTTGGAAGTAATTATGGGAGAAATGGATCAGAACCACAGTCAGCTGCCAGCCATCCCCAGAGACAGAACTGGGAGACGATGGGAGAAGGAGGCCCCACCCTGGGAGCCCAACCAGAGCGTCTGTCCGGTGACACGGCCCCAGGGCCTCAGCTCCACCCTGGACACCCAGGGCTGCCGCCCCACGGCCCTCTCTCAGCAGCAGGCCGTTTATCTGTTTGGGCTTCTCTCTTAGTTTTTAATCCCAATAGGACGCAATTGTATTAGCAAGTCACGCGAGGTGGAAGAAGGAAGTGAGATCCAAGGGCAGGTAGGGACAGAAACAAGAACGAGGTCAGCAGTGGGGGAAGCAGAGAAAGAGTTCTGCGTTCGTCCGCCTCTCAGCAATTCCAGGGGACACCGCTCCGTCCCCAGCCCAGACCCGGCCGGACCCGGGTCCTGAGCTCGGGCGGCTGGGACGTGGGCTTCGCTGTAATGGAGGCATCAAGGCACAGTAAGGGACCACGGTGCAGCCATGGGACATCCAGGAAAGTGTCCCTGAACAGGTGGATCCTGTCTGGGGTTCGGCTGGGCCTGGACGCTGGCAGAGGGTAAGGAAGCAGACAACAGGAGACAGAGGCTGCCACCGACACAGACGGTGTCAGGAGCACCCAGCTGAGGTCAGCGTCCAATGACCTCCCACTATTTGGGTGGGGCAGGTGGCTGCCTCCCAGTGTGGGACGGGGAGACCCAGAAGCCCCGGGGCCTCACCCTACACCACGCACAGGCCTCTCTCTGAGGCCTTCAGTTCTCAGACGCTGAAAGGGTAACGTCAGACGCTGCACGATGCGTGGATATGGCCTTTGCTTTGCAGGCCGGTGGGTCAACAAATACTCTGCGCAGGACCCTGTACCCTGGCACCAGTCCGGGCCCGCCGAAGTGGCCCTCCCGTCTGGACTCACAGCTCCCTGGCACCAGTCCGGGCCCTCCGAGGTGGCCCTCCCGTCTGGACTCACAGCTCCCCACCGCCCACCCCTCCCCACTCTGCACCTACGCTACAGGGACGATCAGACTAGATCCCACCTGGAGACCCTGTCACAGCCAAGCCTCAGCGCCGGTCCGACAGTACCGGCCTTGTTGTCCCAGGCTGCTTGGGAGGAGGAGAGGACACCGGGCTGGCTTCCTGGCCAGAGTCGTGGCCCAGGAAATGGCACTGGAGGAAACCCTCAGCCCTGGAGGGAAATCTGGAGCCTGAGTACCCACCCAGCAGCCGTTTGGGGTAGGTGACAGCTCGTTCCCAAAGGGCCAAAATAGCAACTTTGTTTTCTCTGCCGTTTCCCTCCCGTGGCCCCTCACTGAGAGCTGGCACTAGCCAGGGCTCTCACCCGGGGCCTGGCGACCCAGTGCCGTGGTTTCCCAAGCCCAGGGTGGCATCAGACCTCTCGTGGGCTGCTCCATGCAGCCCCCGGACCAGGCTTCCACCGCGTCATCTCACCTAAGCCTCCCTGGCAGATGGGTCTTAATATTTACGCTGCTCAGAGGAGCGCACCAGACTCAGCCAGAAGGGCCCTCCCGAGGGCACGTGGCTGAGTGCCAGCTCGAGGCGGCAAACCTCGACCTTCCTGATTCCCAGGCGTGTGATCTCGGGCTTCCGTGCGGGTTCCACAGCTCATGAGCTGTTTCCCCTCTCCTCCTGACCCCAGAGTGAGGCAGTCGGGCTGGCATCTCGGAAAGAGATGTCTCAGGAGCTCCCAGCGTGGCCAGCTCCTGTCCGAGCAGGGCTGAGACACTGACTGCTGTAGAGCTACTCAGCAGGGCAGACGGGCTCAGAGAGCGGGGTCCTGCCCACCCCCAACCTGCTCCAGGACATCTTTCGGGTGCATCATGGGCGGACAAGGCCCTTTGATAAAGACCAAATCCCCTCTCGTTGCTTGGCAACCGGGTTTACAAGTCATAGCAGGAAAGTAATTGACAAGAATTCAGAGTGTCTGCCAGAGATTCTGCTGCGTGGGTGCAAAGAGGAGCCACAGTGGCCCAAATCACACCTTTGGTGGGAAGGAGGGGCCGACGGAAGAGCTTCCCCCTTGCCTCTCCTGAGAGTCCAGAGCTGTGAGCCCAGCAGGCTCACTGATCGTTGTTCGTTTACTTATTTGCTGACTTGCTATTAAGCCCCCACTATGTGACAGGCCCTGTGCTGGGAGGCAGACACACAATGACAGGACAGGAGGGGTGTCCCCGCAAGGGGCCGGCGTGAACCAGGGCAGAGGATAAGAGAACCTGGCACACAGGTGCCCCCTACATAGTCGGGCGAGGGCTGCTTCCTGGGCCTCAGGACAAGTGGGGCCCAGGCAGAGCCTTGAATGCCAAGCAAACTCCATATACGGAGAGAGGTGTTATTGACGAGGGGCAGGCGATGAGATTTGTGTGTTAGGGAAGCGGCTCTGGAAAACTGTCGGAGGGGTAGATGGAGTGAGAAACGGGACAGGGAAGGGAAGAGTCCAGGACTACCACCGTCAACAGGGAGACTGCCAGAGGAAACTGCTCCAGGCAAGAGATGAGGAGCCTGAGCCAAGGTGGGGACAAGTTCAAGAGATGTTAGGAAGGCAAATGAACTGGGCATGGAGACTGAAGTGTTGTGGTGGGGGGTGAGGGACAGTAGGGACCTTACAGGTGTCAGATTGGGCCAGCAGGTGGCACCATTTACTGAGGTGGGGAGGGAGGGAGGGAGGGAAGACAGGTGGCTCCAGTTTTAGGGAAATTTCTTCAGGTCCTATCCAGCAGGATTCTTTCGGTTGCCAGTGACAGGAAGCCAAAGGGACTGAGCTCGGGAACAGTCTGAGTCCTGGCACTTAGGGAGGGTGGGGTGGGGCTGCAGTGGAGCCCCAGGGACCCTCTCCAGGGCCTGAGCCCGTGGGGGGCAGCAGTTTAGTGGGACAACGTAGACTCAGTGGAGGGGGTCTGGGGCAGGCGCCACACCGAGGCTCAGCGGATATTTAGGGCCCTTGGCCCAGAGCCTGTCTTGACCTTTACTGTGGCTCATGTCACATTTGTAGGGAGGAGACAAAGGGTCATTGTGCCAATGTAGGCTGTTCCGTTCCCGAGAACCACGGGGAGTGAGGGGCCAGCCAGATGGGGGGATGAAGGAGAGGAAGCCACAGGAATCCAAGCACCTGCTCTCCGCTCATTCCGGCACTCACTGACGACTGGGGACTCCCGCGGGAGCTGACTGTGGGTCCCTGCCACGCAGGGCTGCTCAGGCATGCCCCAGGTCTGACTCCCTGGACGGAATGGACATGGAGACAGGCTCAGCCCCCTCCCCCACCCCCAGGGAAGATCGGCTAGTGCATGTCGCGTACACCACAGAGGCAAGCAGGGCCCTCTTTCCTGCACGGACTCTATTCTCTGACTCAGTGGTTCGGTTTCCTTCACTCCCTCCTCCAGCTCAGGAAATGACTCGGGCAGGATGTCACCCCAACCTGGAGTGCAGTTTCAGCTCTGGGTCAGTGGGCAGCGTGGGGTGGGCTTGCCCCTGGGAGCCCAGGATCCCCGCGGTGGAATGGGGCGTGCTCCCTCAGCCGCGGGAGCTCAGAGGTCATTGCAAGTGCTCCGCCGGGACCTCTGTACCTGCCGCCGGCCCCCCTGCTCGGTCCTGGCACCGCTCATCCGGCTCCTGCAGGAGTCCTCACGGCTGCAGCAGGCCCCCGAGCCTTCCCGGCCTCCCTCCTCCTCCTCCTCCCTCTGCGGCTCCTTCCTCGTTTTCTTGGCAGTTCCCAGTTACAATTTCTGTCGACCAACCAGCAGGGAATCTGGTCCACTCAGCCTATCTCTACTTTTTTTATCGTGGCAAATACACATTAACATAAAAGTTGTCTGTTTCAACCATTTCAACGTGTGCACTTCAGCGACATTACCTCCGTTCACAAAGGTGTGCGGCCATCACCACCACCATTCGCCCTTCGGGCTGTCACTCCCCACTCCTCCCGCCCATCTGCTCCGTCTCTGTGGGTGGGGCTTCCCTGGGTATTTAGTGGAGTAAGTCAACAATGTGGCCTTTAGGCGTGACTTCTCTCACTGAGCAGCGTGTTGTCAAGGGCCATCCATGTTGTAGCGTGAATCAATGCGCCATTCCTTTTTAAGGCTGACTACCCTTCCGTTGTATGAACAGCCTACCTTTTTTTATTTTTTTATTTCTTTGTATTCTTTTGAAGTGAGAAGCGGGGAGGCAGAGTGACAGACTCCCACATGCGCCCGACCAGGAACCACCCGGCATGCCCCCCGGGGGCGATGCTCTGCCCATCTGGAGCGTTGCTCCGCTACGGCTAGAAGCCATTCTAGTGCCTGAGGCGGAGGCCAATGAGCCATGCTCAGCATCTGGGCCAACTTTGCTCCAATGAAGCCTTGACTGTGGGAGGAAAAGAGAGAGAGAGAGAGAGGAAGGAGAGGGGGAAGGGTGGAGAAGCAGATGGGCACTTGTCCTGTGTGCCCTGACCAGGACTTCCACACACTGGGCTGATGCTCTACTGCTGAGCCAACCGGCCAGGGCTTGGACAGCCCACCTTTTGTTCATTCATTCATCTGTCAGTGGACCTGTGGGATTTTTCTACCTTTCAACAACTGCGAATAGTGTCACTATGAACTTCCACGTGCAAGCTTTTGTTTGAGCACCCATTTTCAGCTCTTTGGGATTTGTACCTGAGATTGGAATTGCCAGGTATCATAATGATTCTGTTTAACTCACTGGGGAGCTGCCCACCTGCTTTCCACAGCAGCTGCGCCATTGACCTTCCCACCGGCAGTGCGCAGGGGTCTCAGAATATCCACATTCTTGCCAACACTTGTTATTCTCCTTTTATGTATATATATATATATATATATATATATATATATATATATATATATATATATATATATGTCAATATATATCATCCTAATGGGAATGAAGCCCATCTTTTTTTATTTTTTAAACCTCACCAGGCAATAATCTCTTCACAGCCTATGAAATGACTGACAGCCTTTGGTGACCAATCAGCTTACTAGAAATGAGGTGAGAGGAGCCCAGTGTCCTATGACCCTGAACTTGATCATCTCAGGGTTTTTTTCTTTCTTCCTGAGCAATGGATCAGACATTGTGAAGACCTGGGCATGGCATATGGTATGATATGTTCAGTACAGACGCATGACCTCGTTTGGTCTTCATAACAGCACTTATTAGAATCAATAATGGTGACGTCACCAGCCTGAGTCACTGCGGCCACACTCACAGTCATAGCGCAGAAGTCCCTGGCTCATACTCCCACTTGTTCTTTGCAGAAGCTCAGCCACGAATGTGGCATCAACCATTTCTCTCTCCTGCTGCTCCACTTCCCCTCCAGGGACGCAGGGCTTTGTCTGAGAAACGGCTCCCTCTCTCCAGGCGTGCCCTTGGCGGGGCGCAGATGCCAGTGTCTGCTACATGCTGCCCTCCCACTGCCCGGGTGCTCCTGCGAGCTCCATCCGCCCCCCCCCCCCGGGATGTGTTGTCTCCTTGCCGAGACCCATGGAGGGACCGCTCCCGCTTCACCAGCAGGCCCAGACCTGTCCAAACCCCAGCATCAGTTCCTGACAGAGAGGGTACCCCATCTTGCTCACCTCCTGGGTCCCTAAAGACTAAGGGTGTGCCCCCGGGGAGTGACAGCCCTGGTTTAGACCCACTTGCCAACCACTGTCACTTTCTGCTCATCACGTAGCCTCCTGTGCCTCCGTTTTCTGATGGCTGAAACAGGCAGAGGATAACGATTTCTGGCTCCTAGAGCAGAGGCAAGGAATAAATGACTTAATACCTATAAAGCTCAGCAGAAAACCCGACGCACACAGTAAGTGCTCAATTAATCTAAACATCATGATCTACTTTTTTAAAAAAGATCGTTTATTGAGCGACGATGATATGCCAAATCCAGGACTAGGTGCCTTTCCTAATTTTACAATGACTCCAAGAGGTAGAGGGTCCACCCCCCACTTACTGGATAAGGGCATAAGGCGCCAGCCCAGAGGTCAAGATATCCCAGGAGTGGGGGACAGAGCCTGGAGGGGACTCCAGAGCTGGCTCTAATGTCCATGGTCTGCCTACTGATGGCCAAGAAAGCGTAGTGTCCTCCCTATGTGCTGTCGGCCCCCACCTCTTGAGTGTTCTCATCCAAGGAGGGTCCTTTTGTTCATCCAAGGATGACAGTGGATGAACTAACTCTTCAGGACACTCCAGAGTCATGGAAGGACTCTATGGGGACAAGATGAGGATCTCAGCCAAGAGGGGGTGGTGATCCTGAAGGACAGACCCCCTCCAATGTGGAGTCTGTGTGAAGTCCAGCTACACCATGTTCATTGTGAATCCTTTCCCTCATCTGGAAACCTTCAGGGAAATCTGTGACTTGCCAATGCCTTTAGAATTGAATTTGTTGGAGGGGGGGGGGGTGTATATTAGTTTTTGTGGCTGCTACAACAAATTACCACTAATTGGATAGGCTGAAAGCAACAGAAATGGCTTCCCTCGCCATTCTGGAGGTCAGAATTCCAAAATGAGTGCCACTGGGCGGCAGGCAAGGCGCTGTTGTTGGCCTCGTTTCCCCCAGAGGCTGTAGGGGAGGTTCCGCTCTTTGCTCCCTCCAGCTGCTGGTGGCTGCCAGCATTCTTTGGCTTAGGGCCACATCCCTCCACTCTCTGCCTCTTTGGTCACTTGCCTTCTCCTCTTCTGCATGTATCAAATCTCTCCCTGCTTTCCTATTCGAAGGATATGTGGGACTTTATTTAGGGAACCCCTGGATAATTCTGGATGATATCACCACCTCAAGACTCTTAACTCAGTCACATCGGCAGACTCTTTGCCATGTCAGATAACATCCACAGGTTCCAGGGATTCGGACAGGCCCTTGTGGGGGCCGTTATTCAGCGTAGTGCAGGGAGAGTGGAATGAAGGAGTATGATCTCCCAGATGGGTGTGAAGTGGGAGGCCAGGCTGTGTGCAGGGACTGCATCCCACTCAGGTCACACACAGGGTCACACCACCTCTAGCAGATGGCAAAGCTGGGGCTGGAGCTGGGTCTCCTGACCCCAGGTCCCAAGCTCTCTCCCCTACAGCACACACTCCTGCCTCTTGTTTTGCTGGGTCTTATTCGGTCCTGGCCTCTGACTGAGGGCTGTCTGAGTCACATGGATGCCATCTGAAAGGTTTTCACCTCGAGGCCTGTGCCAGGGAGAAAGAAAGAGGGGTCACCCAAACTAGACACAGTCCTGTAGACACACACCCTATATCCTATCCCCTTCCCGAGTCTCCCACGGCTCTCCCAGGCCCCAGGCCCTCCTGGCTATGAAGACCCCATTTTACCTACCCGCTGTTACCAGTGTTGACAAGCAGACCCCGAGGTTGATGGAGCTGGTGATAAATGGGAAGGATGACAAGTGCTAACAGGGAGGTCGCAGGGGTCCCCTGAATGAGCTTCGAACCCTGAGGTGGCAAATCTGTTTCTCACTGTCGTCCTGTAAAAAAGAGTGTTTGCTGAAGTCAGACAGCATCAGCTCAGTGACCTTGACAGTTCAAGGAGCTCTTCTGAGCCTCAGTTTACCCATCCACAAAATGGGGAGAACCATGTCTAGCTGATTGATGCGTAACAAAGATGAAATCAGTGTGTGGAAGCACTTCCCTCAGAGAAATGGCCGCCACAGTCCACACGGCCCCTTCTGCGCGCTGCAGAACCGTCTCCGCGGGGGGAGGAGCGGAGCGCTCGGGATGAAGGTCCCAGTCGGAAGCACGGCCCTGGCTGGAGGCAGGGAAGGCTCCTCCGGCCTGCAGTCAGCCAGGCTCTGCCTGTTTGGACTGTGTGCTTTAGCTTTCGTGTTACCTCTAACCCCTCCTTCAGAGAAATGTGTGCTCCCCAACCCCCATGGAGTAGCAAAATAACGGGACCCCCAGTGCTCCCCACAGTGTCACGCTCTGTGCGGGAAAGAAGCCATTCACCACGGTGTCTGTCTGTTCCCTGCATCTCCGGCAGAATCGCACACAGCAGAGGCTGGAGAAGAGCGAGCTGTGTCCCGGGGCGGCTACTTATCACACCGAATGAGAACACTCTGTCTCTCTTCCTTCCAGTCACGTGGCAGAGGCAGGGGAGGGCAGAGACAGCCACGGGCTGTTTATTATGTTTTTTGGCCCCATCGTAATATAATAATCGCTCCTGTTGATCGAGCGGCGTGTGTCGGGCCCCGTGCTGAGCCCTCGGCTGCACGCGGTACCACACGCCATCTTTCCCAGGGGCTCGGGAAGCAGGGCTTGTTATTCCACACGGGAGGACCTGTCACTCGAATCCCACGTCTGCCTCACACACTGGAATCGAAGGAAGATGATTTTTAATGCGCGTTTGCTCGTTTATGTGAACGAGGAAATTGTGTCAAAGGGGAAAATGCAAGTAAGAAAAAGAAAAGGAAGCTAGGCAGAAAGTGAGGGGAAATGTATGATGCTTTGCTGGCCCGGCTCCTCTGTCTCTGGGCTTCCTAGCCGACCCTGCAAAGAGGGAAACAAGACCTCCGACAACATGGTTCCCAGTATGCGGTCCCCAAGGCCAGTCAGCATCACCCCAGGACCAGAAGACTAAATTCTCATGCCCAGCCCGGAATTTGGGGTGAGCCCCAGCTACCTGTGCTTTACCAAGTACAAGCAACGATGGTGCACGTTCGAGTGTGAGAATCACTTCCCTTAAAACAGGGGTCCCCAAACTACGGCCCGCAGGCCACATGCGGCCCCCGGAGGCCATTTATCCGGCCCCCACCGCACTTCCAGAAGAGGCACCTCTTTCATTGGTGGTCAGTGAGAGGAGCATAGTTCCCGTTGAAATACTGGTCAGATTGTTGATTTAAATTTACTTATTCTTTATTTTAAATATTGTATTTGTTCCCATTTTGTTTTTTTACTTTAAAATAAGGTATGTGCAGTGTGCGTAGGGATTTGTTCATAGTTTTTTTTTATAGTCCGGCCCTCCAACGGTCTGAGGGACAGTGAACTGGCCCCCTGTGTAAAAAGTTTGGGGACCCCTGCCTTAAAATGAGAGCACACCAGTTCCCAACATCGATACCTGAGAAATTTCTCCCCCGAGGCCTGCATGAGCTTCTGCAGTAACCAAATCTTTACTGTGAACACCACCGTGGGCTGCGGAGGGCTGCTTCTTAAGTTTCCCCCAGCATAGACCCACGGAGCTCATCGAGGTACAGTCTGACTGAGAGCGACTCCTGAGGGGCCAGGCAATGTTCAGACAGTGAGCGCCACGGCCTGTTTGCACACTCGGGCAGAGCTGCGAATAGTGAGAAGCCTGGAGAACATGCTCGCACAGCTGTTAGGAGCCCAGGACTCGGGAGCCAGGCTGACCCAGATTTTAGTCCTGTCTGCACCTTTCATTAACGGAGCGACCTTAACCAAGCAGTTCCCTTTATTCTCTCTCTCTCTGCCTCAGTTTCTCCCTGTGCCGTGAGAATAACCATTCTGCTTGTTCCGCAGACTTGCTCTAAACGTTCACTGGCTGATGGGTGATGTGCTAAGTCTGGCCACTGATACACTAGTGAGTCCTTAATACATGGTCTAGTGATTATAAAGCACGTGTATTTCTTCTCGGTGATGGTGCAAGCCAACAGCCCACTGCCACATCTCCTGCCACCATCCGCAGCGGTTACACCGCACAGCTCCTGGAAGATGATTCTAGAGACGCACATCCCAAACTTACTGAGACCTCATTATGTGCAGGTCTTTCTCATGTTTTATATCCTTTTTTTTTTTTTTTTGTATTTTTCTGAAGCTGGAAACGGGGAGAGACAGTCAGACAAACTCCCGCATGCGCCCGACTGGGATCCACCCGGCACGCCCACCAGGGGGCGACGCTCTGCCCACTGGGGGCGATGCTCTGCCCCTCCGGGGCGTCGCTCTGCCGCGACCAGAGCCACTCTAGTGCCTGGGGCAGAGGCCAAGGAGCCATCCCCAGCGCCCGGGCAGTCTTTGCTCCAATGGAGCCTCGGCTTCAGGAGGGGAAGAGAGAGACAGAGAGGAAGGAGAGGGGGAGGGGTGGAGAAGCAGATGGGCGCTTCTCCTGTGTGCCCTGGCCGGGAATCGAACCCGGGACTTCTGCACACCAGGCCGATGCTCTACCACTGAGCCAAACGGCCAGGGCCATGTTTTATATCCTTTTGTCTTTTCAACAACCCTGCACTGTAACTGTTATTACCCATTTTCTACATCAGGAAGTCAAGGTCTCCCCCTCAAAATGATCTGACGTTTCCAAAGTCACAGAGGTGAGAAGAGCCAATGCTAGGATTTGATTCCAGGTCTTCCAGCCTGACGGGTGGGCTCAGACTGGTCAGTCATTTCTCGAGGATGTCTGGGACACTTTCTCAGATTGCCGTTCTAGTCACCTTTGACTCTGGGAGGGGTGGGTCTCAGCTTCAGCTGGGTTGGGGGGAGGGAGGCAGTTTCTAGCACTGGAGGAGAATCCATCCTGTGAGTGCCTCTGACTCAAGCCCCTGGTCGGCCGTTGTGGAATTCCAGGCTATGACAAGTTCATCACTTGTCCAGGGTCCCCTGGTGAGAATTCAGCAGAATTCTGTACTCCAGCCGTTGATGCCCAGGGCTCGACCCCTCTGTCCCATGCCCACGGCATCCTTGAAAGGTGAGGTTAATTTCCACGAAAAGCACCACACCCCGAGGGTGGCAAGAGTCCCAGGGATCAGGGCCGAGTTCAGAGCCAGTTGCTCAGAGCGAGAAAAAGTCAGAAGACATGGAATCATCCACACAGCCCTCGTGGGGAGGGGTCATGCAAACCCAGGCAGAGGCAGAGAGAGCATCTATCTGTCCAGCCGCCCTTTTCTCCTGGAGTCGAGGCCCAGCCCACCGCTGCCTTCTGGACACCTGGCACATTCACCTTCCAAGCCTGTCACCCTTCGCACCAGGGTGGCCCCTGCCTGACCTAACAGTTTGCGGAGGAATAATGAGCAACTTTGGAGTCACACTGGTTCCCCCAATCACTGCATTGTGAAAGCAAGTCACATGGCCAAGCCCAGAGCCAGTGGGGCCGGAAAGGCAGGGACGGAGTGAAGAATTACAGCCAAACCATGTGACCTGCCGTGCCCACCACGCGGGGATTGCTGGGAAGGAGGATTTGCTCGTTCATTCATTTATTCATTCATTCAATGTGTATTTATTGAACACATGCTGGTAGGGCGCTAGGGACTGTCTATGCAGCGGTGATCTGAAGGTTTAGTGTACAACGCACACAAAGTCAACTTATCCCCTGACTTATCCACAGGCATTTACCAAGTGGCCACCCCATGCCAGGGAAAGGACAGGTGCTGGAGATAAAGATGTCCGCAACAGAATCCCTGCCCTCAGCAAGCTCATCGCCCATGGGGAAACCGGACAGACAGACGCCCATCTACCACACCAACGGGGGACAGGCAGGAAGCATGTGTGGGCCCCAGAGAACACCTGGCACAAAGCACACTCCCGCTCGGGGCTCAGGGCCACTCTCCCCCCTCCCCTTTGTCAGACCTCCTTCCCAGCCCCAGGCCTCCTTTTCAAGCCTGGGCCAGCCAGCTTCCCAGGAGGGGAGGTCTCAGCAGGCTCGTGCACGAGCACAGCGCAGAGGAATTAAGTGCAATTAGTGCAACGAAGCCATCCTGGTCAGAGGCCCTTCCTCTCCTTTTCCCAGGCTGACGGGGGTGATAGGAGAGGAGGCTATGCATGGAGCCTCCCGGGAACCTCAGTAACGGCGTGGACGAGTGACAGCAGACAGGCCCTCTGCCTACCGAGCTGAAACCACGCCGCTTCCCGGGGTGAGCCGGAGGTCAGGGATCAAACAGCCCTCCCCAGAGAGGCTCCCGTTTTCCTGAGTCTCAGGAGCTGGGAGTCAATTGGTTTTAATGGAGTGGAGTCCCGTTGTCATGGTGGCAGGAGGAATAAAGAGGCATCGCCCTGCCCGGAGTAATGATGTTCAGTGTGGCTTTTAGCGAATGTGGCCGGCCTGATTCAGAGACTCCCTCTGACCCCTGGGGCGTCCTCTCTCAGATCACGGCTGTGCCCTGCCTTGCCCATCATGGCCAGGCTGGAGACCTACGGCTGGCTCCTCCCCACCCCGAGGGACCAATCAATCTTAGGTCCTGCTGGGTTCTCCTCCTGCACATCTTCTCTGTGTCTCCCTCCATTGCTGCCACAGCCCCCTCAGCGTCCTGGGCCGAGTCCTGGTCCCATCCAGCCTTCCCAGAGCAAAGAGATAGTTCTAGAACTCACACCTGACCGTGTCTCTGTCCTGCTGACCCCTCCACACCTGTGTCCCTCCCTCTCTACCGTGACCATAGTGTCTGATCCCGTTCTCCTCAGTGCTCTTCCTCTGGTCTCCACCTGGCCGTCGCCTGCTTCTCCCTAAAATTCCAGCTTCGATCTACCCTCCTCGGCCCAGCCTTCTCTGTCTCTCCCTCTAACCCCCCACCACCAAATGAGTGTCAATCACTGTGAAATGTTAATGCCGGAAGCACACTCTATACCTGTTTATGGACTGTCGGGACCTCTGTGCTTTAAACATAAAAAGAGTAAGATTTCACACATGCAAACCAATCGCTCTCCCCTCTGGAGATGATACTGTCCTTGTGGAAAATGCGC